>NC_142833.1:9277913-9448791 GCF_057945365.1 Rhopilema esculentum
AGGTCTGCATGGTTCTGAGGTGGTGACATGCAGCAGAGGAGTTTTTGTCAAACCAGATATCAGTCTGGAAGATGTCAAAAAGGTTTGCAACGTGTCTTTTTATTCCACAACTACCAAATTACTTTTGTAAAACGAGAATGCTCTTACTTACTTATAACGAAACCCATTTTTGTTTTAACTATTCAATTGCAGTCTCATTTTGTCATTTTAGGAAATGTTTGATGCAGTTGTGCTTCCTGGTGGACTTGAAGGTGCTCAAAATCTTGCAGAAGTAAGAGTATTTGTTTTTGAGATCCCATATCTTGCCAAAATTAGATAATGATTTGGAAGATTGAAAAGTGTCCCCATGCTCCATCCTGTCCCAAGTACATGCACAATTTGATACAGTTTAAGCAAACAACCATTTAGATTTAGCAGTCAAAGCAAATATAGACTATCAACATGTTTGTTTGACATAAAGAGAACCTTTGAACTATTCTCTTGATGTGAAAAACATTAACTGCTCTTTTTGCCATCAAAATTTTAATGTTCAATCAACCTTCTTTGTAAAAATGAATAATGAAAACCATTGATAATTTTTAGGAAGCTGTTCATTATATGATGAAAAGTCTAATTACTTTGAACATTATTAAAACTTTTTCATTTCTAGTCATCAGTTGTGAAGGAGATCCTTCAGTCACATGAAAAAGATGGAAAAATTGTTGCTGCAATATGTGCAGGTAAGATTTTTAATTGACATGTTCTTCTCACATGCCCTAGTCTTTAAGTATATCTGTTATTATCTATATATCCTTAAAAGCTGTTATTCATACCTTACTTTTGTCCTTTCTGTCTTGAAAGGACAGCACCAGCCAGAAAAATTTAGGATGGGCAGGGGGAAGGGATATGGGGGCATGCTTAGTTTTTAGATGTCATCCCCTAAGTACTGGATACACCCTTTTAAAAATATTTTAGAAAGAAAACAGTGATGAAACAGTGTCCTTAGTTTTACTGTCAACATACCATATAATCAAGAATTGTTCTTTGTTATCTCAACAACCAACTTAAAGGTTTTCTAGGATAATCAGGAATTGAAGCTTGCTAGAAATTGTTGATTTGCCAGTGAAATTTCAAGATGACACAAATCACCCCCTGCCATTTTTGGTCGATTTTTAATGAAATAAGAAATCAATCCTTGAATAAAAAAAATTGCTGGACATATCCTCCCCAACCTTACCTGTGGCACTGCCTCTGCTGTTTTTGAATGTTCACTGAAATGAAATTTGCTTAAAAATGTTCCCTTGGATTTTTATCTCAAATATGGAACCTCACTTGATCCAAGAAAGATGAAGTAAATATGCATCTCTTGATGTCTAAAAAACAACAAATATTATTTTAAAAAAGATCTTTGTGAATGTTGTGTAGCTATTACATTTTAAGATCATGAATCATTTAATACATTTTTCATTAATCATCACTAACATAGCAGAATGAAATATCAGGCCATGCTGGGAATGGCGTGCGATCGCACGCCCACGCCTTGGCACACGCCTTCCGTTGCTCAGAAGTGCAGTTTATCGCACGCCTTAAATAATCTAAACACTTTATTCCAAAGTGACCAATATGGCCCAATGTAATTTTTTTATCATAATTCAACTATGAACGAAAGGTGATAATCACGCAATCGTTTCTATTTGATTTCTACTTGACGAAAAATTTGGCGAATATTCTAATTTGCTTAAAGTTATGGTAAACGTTTTCTGGATAAAAACATTCACTTCTCGATTTCTTCAGATTCTAGTAGCCGGACTTTCAAGGCACACAATGATACCATGTCTAAAACTAACAGAAGTTTTGAAAGTGGCGAAAAACTCCTGTAAACGAAGGTTTCCATAATTTTTTTTATCAAAGTTTTGAGTTGAGGTCTGAAAAACGCTCGACCTTTTAGGCCGATAATCCTTGCTTTGCAGTTGTGGTCGCTTGTCTCATTTGCAATAACTGCAGTGGAATCACGATATAACGAACCCCGGATATAACGAACTTCCCGGTATAACAAACTAAATGCCTGGTCCCTTGGATTCTGCGTAACAAACTCCTTACAAATTCTCTCGGTATAACAAACCCCGGATATAACGAACTCTCGTTATCACGAACCATTTTTAGGTCCCTTCATCATAATTACCCTTGATATAACGAACTTTCATAAATTTTTCATCTGTTATTTTTGTTTATTTATTTTCGGTGTTTATTTATCACTTTCTCTTGGGGAGAAATCATTTTTATAATCGGCAAAACATGCCGATGATACATTTCAAGTACTGGCTGATAGACTCAGACCACGAGATGAAAGTTTGATTGCGTCAGAAATTACTGCAAATGAGTACATTGACACTACTGAATACCTTTTTACATATGAGACATTGGCAATGAGAGACGACAAAACTTTATTGAGAGACCCAGATGGAGAAGCAGAAAAAGACAAATAAGAATGTGAAGTAATTGAACAAATCATTCAGGCACCAACTAGGAGCGAAGTGATACCAGCTTTGCCAATCTCTTGGTCCCAAGTTATAAAAGGAACATTAAGATTTTCATTTTCAATGACCAGCCAGTTGTATTATTTGAATTCAGATTGGTTTTTTTGAGTTAAATGGTACATGTATGGCTGTACATGTGCACAGAGGTTGGAGATAGCCTAAACAAGCCCACCACAGGTTTTTTAGGCGTGAACTGCGAAAGGACCCCCAAAAAACGTTATCTCTCGGTTTAACAAACTCCCGATATACGAAATATTTTCTGGTTCCCTTCAGAGTTCGTTATATTGGGATTCCACTGTTACAACCCCATGGCACATGTAAGGCTTTGTTTATTTAGACAGGCTTATTGATCTTTAAGCTTTAAATGATTTGACCCAGATTACACTGTGGTTTACGAGTGTATCTTGCAAGTGCGATCAGTAAAATCTCGTTTTCTCAGGACTCACAATTCCTCTATATACAGTTTACTTTATGTGCATTTTTCTAATCTATATGCAAATACAAAACATTTTAGAAACTTTTACTAATAAAATGTGGGCAAAAATGTTCCAAAATTAAGAGACTTTGAATTGTGAGGATTTAGCTACTGTAGCTTTCTTACAAATAATAAACGTGCAATTAACCATTTAATTCGTTCTAACATTAGTCAACAGATAAGTTTTCTTTATGGTGAAAACACAGTTAGAATTCTTAAATTTTGAGAACGAGATTGTCAGGAGAAGCAGACCAGAAGGATTTATAAACTGCAGGATTACATAATAATTAACCTACCTTATTGTTAATGTTTTTCTCTTTAATATGTTGGGTTTGACGTTAATAAAGCTTGTTTGATAAAATGTATTGATTGGACTAGCCTTGCTTATGTTTTCTTATGATAAAGTTATGTAGTCTAGTCCTTATACAGCTGACTGTATTATTAAGTACTTCGGTGCAATAGCACACCATTGCACGCCTTGGCACCACAAGGAGTGCGATTCATTGCACCCCTGCCATTTTATTCCCAGCATGGCCTGAAATATCATTAATTGTCGCTTAGGCCCTATTGCTTTTGCAACTCATGGAATTGGAAAAGGGAAAAAGATTACATCACACCCATCAGTTAAAGAAAAATTTGATGGTATGTGATTCATTCATTCAAATAAAAATTATTTCATTTTTCTTGATTATAGTGCTGTGTTGTTTACTTTATCAGCATTTTGTCCAAGTTACTCTGAGTACTTGAAGATGTTTTCATTCCATCTTCTAGCAAAGGTTCTCATTTTAATTTTAAGCTTATTTGTACATTGTTACAATCCACTTTCGAAAACCTGCTTCGAAAATGGCCCTCTGGATAAAAGAAAATTTATCTATATGTATATATATATATATATATATATATATATATATATATATACATATATATATATACATATATATATATATATATATATATATATATATATATATATATATATATATATATATATATATATATTTGATTACAATCTAGTGAAAAATAAAGAGGAGAGAAATAAAGACAAACAATTGCTCCAACTAGAAGCTCCCTCAAATTTTTATAGTACACAATTTGAAACAATGAATAGAGTCAATGTTCCAAATCTTTGACTCAGCGATAAGCGGAATGTTTTTGTCCACTGGATGTTCTCATTAGTGGTACTTGCAAGTCAGTGCCAAAGTTGCAAAGAACTCAAGTTAAAAGTCTTAGAGTTTAGAAAAAGAACAAGTTAAATTTTCCGGTTGCTAGACTGTTAAAAGATTTATATGTTTCAGCTCATTATAGTTTTTAAAGAAAAAGTATAGTGAAAAGTGAAATATTGGGCCAATTCTTTGATCAGTGGTGCTGCTCATTTTTCAATGGCATAATAGCTGATTTTTCCAATCATGGCACCAATTGGACAACGGTACCCTACCAGTCACATCCTTTCATTTTTCTGATTGGCCTATTTCGACCTGCAACTGGGTATATATTCTCCATCTTGTTCAGTTGGACCCTTATTCCAAAATATCATACTCTAGTCAGTGTCAGAAGAAAAAGCTTATAGTGTATACACTGGGGTCGCAAAAGTATGGAAAGGGTAGGTCAAAATGGCAGCTCAGAGTGACCACGGGCCTTAGCTGACCAATTTCAAAATCAGAATCAGAGGCGAAGGGGCTTGGAAACGATAGGTTATGGCAGGAAAATGCATTTACCATTCCTTAGACTTTCAGTTTAATGGAAATTTAATGATTGGTTTGCTGTTTCAAGGGGAAAAATTCAGCAGAACTTTTTGAAGCATTGCTTCAAAACAATTCTGTAAAAGATTCTCTGAGTATACATGAAAGATGACCACTAAGTGTCACTTTATTGGAAAAACGTGAACAAAAAAGGTTGAAATTCGAAGCAAACTGCTTGAAGCTTCTTTTTCATGAAATTTGAGAAAGTAATGTAATGATGTTAGCAGTGCACTTAAATTTTAAAGTTTCAATACTGACACAAGGTGAGTTGCTCTTCATTTGATGTTGATGAATTGTTCATCTTAAATTCTGATTTACTTATTATCTAAGCACATGACAATCAAAAAACTGAAGCAATACATTCAACCTTTATTCTGCTTTTAAAATTATTGAAAAGAATCATCTACACCCAAAGCATCAATTTTATTTAGCAATAAAACTATTTTGATCACTAAACACAAGCTTTAGAAATTGTTTACCTGATATCACTTTTGATAACCTCAAACCTGATATCTCAGCCAAAATGATCTTCTTGATAATATACTTAAAGTCGTAAGAAAGGTGCACAAATCCAAATATATTCCCAGTAAGTTCTGAAATGTTTATACTAACATTTAAAGTCCCAGACAAAATTTTTTTGTACTCATACTTTTCAGGATACAGTTACCAAGAACAAACAGTTGTCACTGACAACAATATGATCACAAGCCGAGGTCCTGGCACAGCATTTGATTTTGCTTTTGAGGTTGTGAATGCTCTCTGTGGGGAAGAAACTGTAAAAGAAATGAAGAAGCCCATGCTTATCAATTAAACATTCCCATGAATTGCTGCCAGTATTTCATTTCTACTTGCTGACCCAAGGTAGTGACCTAGAATTGATTGCAGATAAGTGCTGTTATCAAACATTCTCATTTCTCGAAGGAGAAAAAATTAAGAATACTTTGCAAAAGATAAGCTGTATGTGTAGAAATATGAGATTTATTGTCAAAAATTTTGATAAGATTTGATTACCAAAGCTGCGTGTTTTTTGAAATTGTTATGTTTGATCTAGGATACTCCACAGATAGAAATTGATAAAGTGAACAAAAGTTGAAATTATTTATTTGAAGAATGACAGATATGTACTCAAGCTTATTTTTGACATATTTTAAGCAGCTGAAATTTGAGAAAAAGATTACCTGCAATTTTACATTAACCACTCTTTTTTCATACGAGGCTGAACCAGCAAGTTTTTATTTTGACCATGGGTGCTTACAAAACAAAACAAAACAAAACAAAACAAAACAAAACAAAACAAAACAAAACAAAACAAAACAAAACAAAACAAAACAAAACAAAACAAAACGAAACTACTATAAACATGCAAATTTTGACTAACAGATTTCCAAAGACACAACTCCCCAATCAAAGTATGCAGAAAGAGTATAAGCCTTGCACCCACGCTGAAGTCAGCAACAACATGATTTTTCAAATAAGAATATCATGCTACACAGAGAAAAGCAACCCTTTATTGGATTTGATATACACTAGATAAAAAAATCAATTCTTACAAATTGTATTATTGTATTAACTGAACGCCAATGTTTAACTTACAAAATTATGTAACAAGGACTGTTCTCTGCTAGAATACTCAGCTTCGGATCCTAAATACTTTACATCTGATCACAAAGAGTATAATAATAAATTATAAAATGTTACAAAATAGTTTGCAATTATTTTTACCTTAATATTGAAAACCTGGTTATTTCACATTACATTCTGATATGTGCAAAAAAGTTGCAGATAAATAGGTTCCTTGTTAACATTTTCAAATTTTGATTTTTTTAAGGCAAGCAACTACAAACTTAATCTCTAAATGTAAACGACACAGTCTAATCAAAGAATAAAGCCATCCTCCCCAGGTAGGAAAACTTCACTTAAAAATTGATCCTTAATCAATGCAGCTCCTATTCTAGTCAATCCATAACGTATGCAGGCTAAACATTTCTGTGTAACAAAGGAAATCTAACCCAGTTCACTTAAACTGATGTTGACATTTCTTTTCATAAAAGCTTTACATATGACACAAGAGCTCTGAAAACATGAATAGTTCCAATAAAGTAATATGGCAACAGTTTCTAAGTGAACATCAAATGAACTTCATTAGAAATGAATTTAGCTTTTTCTAAGGTTGTTCTTCAGGTTTACCCCATATTCATACAATGCAATCACCAAACTATCCGGCCAGGAATCCCCACAAATAGACGATTAATGGATAATAGACATTTCTTTGTCTCTTTCTAGCGGCCTAAACAATACAACCTTTCCTGGGAATAAACCAAATGCTTACAAAGAAAACATCTTCGTTGAATTATAATTCTTACAAAGAATTGAGTCACACAGAGCTCTTACTTCAAGCACCAGCACAAAGACATAACGTCATTATTTATCAGGCTTGACTTGTTGTTTGGAAATTTGACAAAATTTAGGTAAAAATGGAAGATCAGTTTAAGGGAGAGTGTCCGTTTTTACTTGTGAAACAGATATTTTCATTGCTTTTGTGTCCTGTTATAACAAGGATTTGGAAAAAAAACCCTTCTTGGTATTTATGTAAAGGTTATAAAGGGTCGCAGTCAACGTTAGGTTTAATTTTCTCTGGCATTTTGAATGGTGCTCAAATGAATATCAAAAATTTGATATTACATAAATACAATAGTATGTGTTACTTAATAATGTAATAAAGGCAATTTTATTTTACCTGATATCACAAGTGGGCAGTTTGCAATTATATAAAAACTTATGCATGATGAGAAACACGAGAAAGTAGTAGAGATGTATCAACATAAGTGGTACCCAATGTTTTTCGGGGAAGCAGGAAACGTCATTTTTTGGAATCGGGAATTGGCAATTTTTTGAGAGCGGGATTCGAGAATCGATAACTTCGGGACTCGGGAATAGATGGTCAGGAATCGGGCATCAGGCTTCAAAAGAAGAATCAGAGGAGTTGGGTACTCTCGAAGGAGCAGTGCTTCAGTATTAATCAATTTTCACTGCTTTGATCCCGATGATATCTTCTTCGACTTTGAATCAAATGCCAATGTGACTGTGTTGATAAGACGGTACCTTTGCATCAGATTTCGGGCCTTGGTATGTTCGCTATGAATCTCTTCTGTAAAATTTGCAGGAAACCAACCTTGCTCGCCCTCTAGTAAATGCACTCCTTCATACCAGCCTTAAATATCAATTTTGCAATTGAAATAGATGGTTGATACCAAGAAGACAAACAATTAACAACATCAAGTAAAATAATAAACGACAAACTCGTCTGGTGAGGGGAAAAGAATTTCACAGACCTTATCACCTTGAACAAGGGGGCTGGCAAAAAGATCGATACAGAAAAGCAAGTTATTGAACTTTAACAGTTCTTGATTTACAGATGTATTTCACATTTCCTTTCACAGAAAATCGAAAGATTTCGGACGGCAAAATTTCGTATAAAGAATTGGGACAAAAATATTTTGGATCCATTTTGATAATTTCGGAAAAATATTTTGGATAATTTTCTGTAGCAACGAATTTTATTATGTTGATATTAGATATGTATCGGATGTCTAATATACCTGAGAAAATTGGCAACTCCTACAGTTGGGCACAACTAAATGCGACTTTTAAAGTTTCACCCTTTAATCCGTAAGAATATACCAAAACATTCGTAAGAATAATTCAACATAGCTAAGCATATTACATAAGCAAGGTACAAACTTGAGCTGGTAAAGTTGTAATGGTATTGAAAGAAAACTGTAATTAGGGGACTTACATAGACAGTCCTACATCGACTTAAAAACAAACATTTCGATACATAATTAACGAAGTGAGAAAAATCTGCTGATGCATTAGAGCTGGAACGAAATGTGCTAGATAAGAATAAGTGCAACGAGACATACCATCTGGCAATTTCCTCAACACTTTGATAACATCGCCTTCCCTTAAATTTAATTCGTCAGGCTGCTGTGCTTGATAAGCATGAATAGTACGGACTTGAGGACAGTCTACAAAAAATATCAGAATTATAGTAACAGAACTAGTATAGAATCCTTGTTCATATTTTTGTTGCATCTTTCAAAAGTTAAGTTATGTAGGCTGTTCAAAATTGCTGTGACAAAACTGAGGAAAATATACTAAAAAATTGCATCAAAATTTGTAACCAACAGTGGTAAAGTGAAATTACCCCATTCTTCGTATATTTTTTCACCATCCTGTTCTCCTGAAGTTTTTGGATTAATAGCCTCTATCCAACGAACTTTCTCCGTTCTAAAAGGAGGCACAAAATAACAATAAAACAGTATAATATAATGATGGTATAGCCAGTACCTCATGCTAAACGAACTTTTAAAATGAAATGCAACAATGCAAGGTTGTAGTAATGAAACATAAGCTAAGAGGAGAGACTGAAAAACAGATAAATTAATATTTATGCGTTATCAAAAATTATGACCATCGATATGGAAGGAAGCTTTTGAAGGATAAATCGATAATAATTTGATATAAACATAATATGAAAGAGAACTGTCATGACATGTAAAAAATGCATCAGGTGAAATAATGCATCAAGTATGGCTAAGTTGCACAGATAAATGTATTTTGTGGCACTCAGATATAAACAGGAATAAAAGAGAAATGGAAAAAAAACTGCTTTCAACACGATTTAAACGGGTTTCGGCACTGCAGCTCAACAGGTACAAAGTCATCCAGAAGATTACTGCAATAGTGCCTATGTATAAAAATTCAACACATTCGAATGAAGATATCGACAAGGAAGCCCAAAAGAAGCTCCACTGATAAAGAAAAATAAAACGACGAAGCCGGGGCATAGAATAGACTCGACCATGCGCCCAAGAGGTCGTAGGAAGATAAAGAATATTTACAAATATATCCTTTTGATCAATGCTTCCTTTGTGTACATCAAAAAGACCAACATGAGTTAAACAAAATCAACTCATCTCCAGTAAATGCCTTTTGCACAAAAAAGGTTTTACAACCCAAGAATCACTAGAATTTTTTAAAATTCTATGGGGAAATAATTCCGAGATAGAGTAAAACGAATTAATGTTATCAATGCGAGATAGTACATTAAAGGAATAACTGCACAATGAAGGAGCAAAAAACCAACAACCAAAATAGGAATTGAAGTGAAGTATTAAGCATACAGTTGAATTTGCTGCGTAAATGACAAGCAAGAAGGCACTATGTCAAAAATTAACTTAAAAGAGAAGACAATACAAGAGAATGAGTACTGTGCCAGTAGAATGAACCTTTTAACAAGATTTATGACACAGGAAACAAATCAAGAGGTCTGTTTTTATAGGTATTTATTCAGAAACCAAAGATTAGAAAGCTGCTGCGTGGGTCTCCAAACAAATCACCAGTCTGGTTATCATTGTAATTTGGTTGCGATTGAAGCCATCTCTCAAGCAATCAATTTGCAACGGGGAAAGCAAGTCTGCAAACGATTCAAAAAATGAGGAAGCTTATTGAAACGAACAAAGAAATGAAACAGGATATTATCCTACGCAGGATCAATTACATAACAGCATTCAAGAAAGTAAATCATTTATGGACTATCAACAAACACAAATTGAGAGCATGAATAGGAAAACGGAAGAAGATTGAAATGGATTTGAAAGGGGATAATTGGATTTTCGTCTGTAAGGAAAGTGAGACCAGAAACCTGCCAAGAGAGCAAAGAGAGAGAAACAATTAACTCAAAAGCAGACGATACATTAGTTTTCTGCAAATTGTCACAAGCAATCACAAGCATCTAGCCAGCATGAACACTGTTTGTCTGCTCGTAGGGTATTGATTAACCACCCCCTTCAAGCACTGTTTTGAATGATCTTTAGAGCTTCTGTTTTTTCTAATGATTTCAACTTCTACAGCACCGAACGTGGGGGGGGGGGGAGAGAGGTTCTTTTAATAAACTGTTAGTTTAGCGAAATATTATGTTTGCCTACATCGCATTCAAAGGACTGCGCACGAATTGTAGAAGCAAACAGTGAACGTACAGAAACAGTGAACAAAGTAATGGAAGAAAGTAGTCTGTACAATCTATTGCTAAACAGCAGAGTATCAAGTGTCCTTAAAAGCTAGAGGAAATCGCAGCAAGGCAAAAAGGTTTCGCAGCAAGACAGTTGAAGAGTGGAGTAGAATTCAGTCCGGAGATGACACATGAATACCTGGGTGGAATAGAACCATTGCTTATGTGGTAGGAAAGAAATCCCAGTAGTGACGAGATTAAAAGGCGAAGAGAATGAGCTACCAAAAGTAGCAAAGAGCAATGAATGAACTGGCAAAAAGAAAAGCTGTAACGTACCAAAAGGGAAAACTTACTCTGTTTCAGCAAGACAAACATAAGTTGCTGTCTTCCTTTGATGATTTTCCAAAAGAATAAGGGAAAACATATGTTTGTTTGTTGGTATTCCGACGGTGCCAGGTTTCAACGTATCACCCGTTGGCACAGACTCCTCGTCGATTCGGATAAGTGTTCTGGAGCAGTAATCAACTACTTTGAAACTCTCTTCGCTAAAAGAGATGGTTCAGATTAACATAATGTTTGAGAAGGATCAGTTAAATCTTACGATGATCATTTTACCTACGCGAGTTTACCAGGCAGAATAATTTTAGCATTGGGTATCACTTGTTAAGCATCATGATTTTTCTAATTCTGGTATACAAAGACATCTGGAAATCAGGATAGAGAAAACACAAATTTTCGGCAGGTAGAAGCTTTGACTAGCCGATATGAACTCTTCTTTTATCGTAAAAAACAGGAAAGCCTCACCCTTTCATTTTGGTAACAAGCAACAAGTCGTTGAAGAGAAACAGATATATCCTGTAGTATTTTCCTCCTCTTAGCAGGGCCTTGAAAGTACGTGCTTTCTTTTCGTTTTCTAAACAGACAAGCTCCCCACGTCGGAGAAGCCATCTCGATGACGATACGATGGGAATAGGCTAAAATAAAATTAGGTATTGTTAATAGCGTAAAAATAGCTAAATTATTGAAATAGTCGCGTATTCAGAGTGACTCCATTGAAGGAGGCGCGGGGGCAGCCGCTCCTCTTGCCCTTGCATAGGAGTGGCAAGGGGGTCAGAATGCATATAAAATATATAGAGGTCATATGAAATCCTGACTGTCGTGCCTTGCTCATGGCGAAATTTCTCGAAATTTGTAAAAAATTTCTTATGACAAAAGTTAGCAATTTTTAAATACCTACAGAGCATTGAATTTATTTCAAATGCAATTTTTCTGAGAGCGTCCCCCTTGTCCTTTGGTCGCTCTGGCGTCTCTGTGCTATTTAATATTTTTTCCATGTGATCACGTGCAGTGCAGCACTTCTGCTGAAAATCCCTTAACTAGAGTACCAACAGTTGTGGCCAAATTTATCCCCAAACGAGGACAAAGCTAAACTTCAACAATGGCAACTACAATATCAGTTATCATTTCATTTGCATGTTTGCAATTCAAGAGCAATCAACTAATAATTACTTTCATCTTGAAAGACAGCATTTGCTGGACATAATACATTTCCTCTATTCTCTCCATTTTCCGTGCACCTTCATTGCAAGCTTTCACAACCTGTAGAGTAGGACGAAGAAAACTCATTGCTTGAGGGAAATTAAGTAAACAAGTGAGCTCCATCCAATCCAATCGTTGATATGTGGTAATAAGGATGGAATGAGTGTGCCATAAAGAGCTATGAGTGAATGACAAGGAGGAAAATAACGAAAACGACAGAGAAAAAAACGAAAAGGTGTAAAATGGAATGGGAATTTTGCGAATTTACCTTATGTATTGCACTGAGAGCTTTGTCCGTATTGTTAAACTCTTCACTGCCTGGCTCACACTGGTGACAAATCGCCTAAAACAATCATATAAATCGCGATAATAAATCAGAAACTAAAAGTGAAAGTTGGATGGGCCAGAATTCATTGATATATTTACCACAAGATTCAGTTCCCTCTAAACAAAATTTGCAAGTCACTGTGCAAAAAAACAAAGGAAAACATATTGGATGAAAACTCACATCCATAAGAAGCGGCAAACGAGTGATTCGCTGCATCGGAACCACGAGGAACGACTGGAGTGACAACCCTTGTGACCTAGAAGACGACTCCAGTCTTCCAAGAAGATCAATGAACGCTTGACTCTCATTCCTACGAGAAAACAAAGCTCATGCTTGAACTCGATAGCTACCAACGCTTATCCCAGTTAAGTCAAATAGCGGTGCTTGGAAGATAAGCAATGATGTTTATCACATTGAGAGAAATTACCGTAAACGACTGGAAAATGTTCAAATGTTATAAAGATAATTGCCAGTTTACTGTTTTTTTAACAAATTAAACCATGAGATTTGAAAGGCATTTTTACCAAATGCTTTGAGATTGAATTGGAAAATTTTGCAGAAACCCTAAAAAAGTCAAAAACTCACCCAAGGGCAGACAATGTTCGTTCTTGGTAAACTTGGTTTGAGCAATACTTCACGTAACATTCGAAGTGTTTCGTGGCCTAACAAAAAATTGATTCATTTAAGAAACAGATGATGAAGATAAGAAGCGAAAATATTCAAAAGGCGCACTGATGTCATCTTTGAAATTACAAAGTGATTGACAAAAGGTAGAAGACTTAATTAGTAAATAGTCTAAATAGAAACTTACATAGTCAGTGACAATGTCACTGATCGAAGAAATAATAAAATTGTCTTGCTGCTTTCCGCGTAGGCTGTGCAAAAATCTGCAAAAAAAGATTGGGAATGTTGAAATCGAGATCAGTTACACCAATTTAAGCGAAAATTCATAGAAAAATACATCTAATAGATCATGACAATTCGAACATCCATGGGTCGCAATTATTATCAAAGAAAAAACCAACAACAAGACGAAGAAACACCCTGCGCCAGCTTACTTCTCGCTAGTATTTCTTATGGCTGCAAGTCCACCAAAGATGAAATGAAACTGCTGCTTGTCAATAAGACGCTCTTCGGATGGCTTCTCTAGCTGCTCCAAAAATTCATTCATGAAGTGGTTCACTAATATGCTTAGACTTTTCAAATAAGAAGCTTCCGACGTGATAACCTCAAACATAGCCTGCGGAATTAAATGGATATAATTATAAGGTACAACATTGGCAATATTATGATGATCAAAAATAAGCGTAAATCAGCAAACATTGATCAACAAAATGCTACATAGTCTCATCGACAGTGAGACTAGAACCTCACGTAAATTGCCAAGTCACACCATATATACGATGTTCTTTGCTTTTTGACATCGTCATTACTATATTCCATTTCTAAGCCTTTTACTTCCTGTTATTTCAAGGCTGCATCCGGCTTTGGAATTAATAACTACATGATATTTAAATTCTAACAATTACCATTTGCCACAATTTACCTATAAATCTAGCAGTATTTGTAAATTGTAAGGCTCTTTGTAACTTTATTTGTGACGAATATGACTTGGATCTTAAACGGCAAGAAACTAGAATTGCTTCTTAATACAAAATAAGAAATAAACTTGCACAAACAATTTATTATCAGCAGAAAATTACATGGCAATAAGGTATCCTAAGCATTTACCAAAACACGTTTACACCGTTTAATGGAAAAGATCAAGGGTTAGGTTATAGGTGATAGACGCAGGTGGGCTGCCAATAGTACAGCAAGAGTGTTACCTCTTGTCGCTTCCTTTCACGTGGCTCCAATTCATCGAGCACGCCACTGTCTCTGACTGACGGTAGCTGGCACCATAACAGTCGCTGACCAGCCTCGATGCTTCCAGTGCTGTATTCATTGAATACGTCATCTTCTTTGTATTCTTTTTTACTTTGCCGTCTCATTTCTGATAGCACGTCAGCGGCATACATCTGATACAGTGGTTCTACAAAAGATAAAATGTTGGCTTAATGAATACGCAAAAACTGCACGAACGTGTCAATATTAAATGCCAATATATTCCTTAAATTTTGCATTAGAGTTAACATGCATGACCAACATAACAGTCTATGCTAAGTTTAAGGAACATTTGTAACTTTTGATATACAATTTTAGCAGTTATATTAGCATTTGATTAACTATCTTTGTTTTTTCTTAAAATCAGCAAAAAATTTTAAGAAACGCAAACAATTAATTCACCGTCAGCAAGATCTTCATATTCATCTTCGTTATCTTTGGGTTTTGTTAAAAGAACTGGTCCTAAAAAATATTGAAAAGGGATGATGCCACGAAAACATGTAAATAATCTCAGAAACAAAATATACTGTGTTAATGCAAATCAATGCACATGCTGCAATGCGATGCAATACATCTTTGATTAAAGATTTACAAGTACGATGCTAAATTTACTATCACGTCAATTACAGCACTTAAATAGTACTGATGCACTGGAAAATTAGTGGAAGAAGAAACAAAGTTACGCAAAAAATTCTTCTTTTCACAACAAGCAGAGACTACACAACTCAGAAACAAAAATAACTCATAGATGTTTCTTTTTCATAAGCTAATATTTATCGCTACAAACCATTTATCAAATTGTCAATTTCAGTTGAATGAAGAAGGGAATTTGCTGTGGGCATTTAACGCTATGAAAAGGTAGATTTATAAGTAAACTGGGTCACAGTCAAAGGGGCAAAGTGGAACAAGAAACTTACCTTTCATAGATGCAAAAGCTTCTGCAGGCTGTAAAAATTAAAACGATTATTCAAAGAAGAAGTAGAAAATAACAAAACTGGCTAAGGCCAGACATATATCAATTTGCGGAAAAAATATTTTGAATACCAGAAACAAACTTTGGATGAATTACGACAGAAGATTAAAACAAAGGGCACTTTTTAGTGCACCCACTTATTATCATAGGACATGAAAGAAACGTACATTTTTTGTCAAAGATTGGCAGCCTTTCATTTTAAGCCTTGTATTTATAAATATATTGCATTGTTATAATCTAGAACGAAGCTAGGTTAAGCAGAAGCAAATAATACAATTCCCTTAAAAAGTAAGTCATAATATTTTCCTGCTTTGCTAAAATATTTTACTTTCTAAGGAGTAAGTGGTTTGTAAGTAGAAAAACTAACATCCTGATAAGTTGTACTGTCACCCATGTCATCCATTTCATCCAACGCAAGATAGGCCTCGGGATTGAAAACTGGCTGGCTGCCTCTTCGTAGAGACAGCAACCTGGCAGATGGCTTAATTTCTTCGCTTGGATCTTCATAGTCATGTCCAGAATCATCATCACTGCTTTCCGCGTCTGGTTGTTCTTCACCAAGCGGAGGGGGTGGCAAAACTTTTTGCGGAGCCTGTGGAATGATAATTCTCCCAGTTCTTTGTTGGGATGGGTCAACGCTGTTTGGTTCACAATAGTCATCGGAATCTGAGCCTGACACACCTGCCAATTAATTAATATATCTATATCTGGGTAAACTTGCCACTAATTGTATCATTTATTGCTTATGCTATTGCAAGACTCTCTGAGAGTAGTAGCTGTGGAAAACCATCGCATATGTTTTAGCCTAAGCAGTATTTTATTGATTAATAATATTTGCATTGCTGTCATATAGCATAAAATAGCCATGTAGCTGGTCTCAGGAGGGCTTCTTTAGAAAACCATCAAGCCGAAATCGATAAGAGACTCGAAAAGGTTCAAATCTTTAGGAAAAAACTTTTCAGATCTTCTCATTATTGGTGACGTAAAAAGTGCAAAGAATACTACAAGTTGACGTAAAAAGTGCAAAGAATACTACAATAGCAATCTACAAACCACATAAACACAAAAAGTTACCTATTTATTTTGCTTCCTTTTGAGGAACGATTAAATGTCGTTTGAAATGGGTTTAGATGCAGTTAATTCTACGACAAGTGAAGAGTTTAAAATATTGAAGGCAATGAAGCAGTAGTCAGTTCAATTGCAAATTCATGTATTTTGTTAAAAAGCTGGAATCATTTTGCTATATCCAAATACTAAGGAAAAAGAGGTCATTTACCAAAATTATCGCGAAAAAGAATACAGGTTTTCACCTACTGAGCGCAAGTATGGTTGCAATGTATTCATAACGGTTTCGAAACTGAGAATTCGAAACTGAAGATATTAAAGGTGAAAGCGACGCTTCGAGGAAAACAGCGGTATAATCCAGACATATAGCTAACAATCAACAAAAGGAAGAGTGAGGCATAGATGCATTAAATTCGAGCAACAGAACAGAAACAGCGATATCGGACAATTAGTCGTCAAATGGTCCTAATGATCGAGAAAAAGCTTCAAAGACGGCACAGAACGAGGAGTCTAACACAGTAAATGAATCCAACAACTTGTCACACACAATGGCACCAAACAAAGGAATAATATGAACACTTAAACGAATAAAGAGATTCAGAAATATCCCAGGCGGAGGAATAAAATCACCAGACAAGAACAGAGGAACGATTTTATATCAACAAACTTATAAATCATCCCGCGAAATTCAATAGCAGAAAAAGTAGTGGATACATTTCCAAAAAGAAAACAAAGAATACACAGGGACTTTTAACCCGAGGTCGACCACCATATGATCTGAGATAAGGCCAACAAACAGTGAATCAAATTTGGGTAACTTTAATGAAGGAATCGTGAAGCCAATTAATTAACATTGGTCTTAAATTCATACCCATACCAAAAAACTTTTAATGAAAGTTTCTGGCATGGGATCATACCAAAGAGAAACCTGAAAACTTACAAGCTATGTTGTAAAGTTTACACAATCACGTCAAGTTGTTATAGTTGAGAAAAAAACATAACGGACCTATTCCACAAACCTAGAGTTCGCATAACATTTTCAATTTTAATCCTTCCACATATTAAAATAAATATTCCAGTCAACCTCTTCAGTCATCAAGGAACACCATTCAAAATAAGAATACATAATTAACCAATAATCTACATTGCTGAAGCAATGCTGTCTTAGAAACCTCATTGAGCACAGTTATGAGCAAGCAAAGAATTCATAAAAAGGCATTCATATATATAGAATAACATTGAAGTCTAGAGGAAAAGATAAACAAAATACAGCTATTAGCCTTGGTTAATGTTCTCACTTCAATTTCCATAACTTCAAGATTATTAAACTTATCAAGGAGACAAGAAATCAAGGCTTGATCAAAGCCCCAAATAAAGCAAACAATGTCTAAAGTCAAGCTGATAAACAATAAATGATAGCCTGTCGACAAACAGATAAAGTTGGTCTGTTCATTAATATACCATTGAGAAGAGATGCAGAATTTGCACAGTAATCTTGGAATGTAGTGACTTTAAAGACACCGATATAATTTCTTCGATGAAATGTGTCTGCAGTAATACAGGGGGGGGGGTTGGGATAGCTTCAGCCTAAGAGCTAGAATGACAGTTAACAAACAGAAAATGAAAACAGAAAACTTTTTTGTTAACTTCAATGAAAAAAATATACAAAGAAAAAGAAGAAAGGAACAAAATTATATAAAAGAATAAAAATCAGAACTGAACCAAGAACTTTTGGTAGACAGTTGACAGTAAACTAGGGTAAAATAAATATGGCATCAAATAAAAAAATAAGAGCTTAGAAAAGTAAGGAAAGAGCTCAAATTTATGTCATTTGGTTGATGATGCTTCACTGAAAGGAGAAAATGTATTCCAGGAGAATTAAATATTTCATGTTTCATTGACTTTCTACAACTTTTTTCTAAATGATGGTACTTTTTGCAAATTAAACATTTTGCTACATTTATTATATTTATTCATGAATTTTAAAGCTACAAATATTTGAATAACAACAAAGCAGTAGCAGTTAAAGAAAAACAAAAAGATTACCTCCACTTTCATTTATCTTGAGAGCATTGGTAAAACCATCAACAACCTCTTTGTCCGGAGTTTCATATGTAGCATCATCCGTTGCATCAACTTCATTGACTTTGGAAAGAAAGTTCATCACAGAATTGCTATCAGGAGTTTCATAAGTGCCACTTTTCTGCTGTATACCCAGCATCAAGCCTCTGACACTACTGACATCTGGTGTTTCATATAAGCCAGGCTGGGACACTCTATTTGCAAACATTTCAGTTGTATCTGAAGCATATGAATACAGCGACTGGTCTGGAGAAATCAGAAATTGGTTAATACATAACTTTCATATTTCAAAACCACATTGCATAGTTCATTGAAATAGATAATTTTCATTTTGTTAGATAACATTATATCAGCAATTTCTGACACATTATATTATCAAAATTACAAAAGTTAGAGTGTACTTTGAAGATGTGGAGTATGAAAGTATAAAATAATAATCAACCCTACCTTCAGCTATACTAACTGAATTCCTTGATGGTAAAGGTGGTGGCTTAACAGACTTCCTAGTATTTTCCAAACTGTTTAACGGTAAAGGAGGTGGTCTTCTTTTTGCAGTGCTTTGGACAACACCATTTCTTCCTTTTTTGTCCCCTTCAAATATCTCTAAAATTGCAACAAACATACTATGTCAAAAGAAAAAACACACAGATTTATCAGAAAAAAAATTGTCTAAAAAGTTTTCTTATGATCTGACTGGAATGAAGATATGTAGGTGACATTGGGAAGAGCATCTACAATGGCACTTTTCAAAGCATTGACACTTTTCAAAAAAGAACTGTCCAAAAACATAATGACATTGGTTGGGACTGGGCAGGGCAGATCCATTGCATTTCAATGTCACTCAAAGTCTTCAATCATAATTATAACAAACAGATGTTTTGTTCCAATATATTCAAAGAGCATTGCTCCCTTCACCCATTGTATATAGGTTGCATTATCAGTGATTTTATAAATGATGACACTGCACTTTGATTTCCTTTCAGCAAAAATGTGAACCTCACAATGTAATGACTAACTATAAAAAAATCTGAAGTCTGGTTGGCCTCTCCAAAGCCCATGCTTACAAATTTTTCTGTTGACTCTAGTAAAACTGTGTAAAATTGCTTCCAGTGCCAGTTGCTTATCCTTTCAGACACTACACAGTTACGGAACAACAGTAAAGATTTTGTGTACATGAACACATTCGAATTTTCTTGATGCTTTGAATGTATATTTTTTGCCATTTTAAAAGTGATAAAGGAGCAAAAAAAATTTATTTCTCAACAAACCTGGCTCTTCATAATCCAAATCAGACTCATTACTTCCACGTTGGTTAGGATCCTCATAAACTCTCTCATCATCTTCACAAAATGATTCCACTTGATTTGAAATATTTTTTGACTCAAAAGCACTGGACATAATGTCTGTAGCTGTAAGTGAATTTGAATGGGGTTTTGGGCCAGGAGGCAAAGGACGGCTTGGAGGACCAGAAAGCCTTTTCAAATTATCATTCCCCAACACATTCTGTTTACTTGATTCAGATAGCTTTTCTGAAGATACTTTAGGTTTTAATTTAGGTTTTACATTCGACTGATTTGCTACTTTTCCTGGCTTTACATTACAGTTATCATTCAAGTCCTTTGAAGGATGAGCATTCAACTGTGAAGCTGCAGGTTTACTCGGCAATGGTGGCTTTATTAGCTTCTCGTGTAATTTATCGGCTGGAATACCAGGGATATCTTTTTCAATGGCCTTTTCACCTAATGAATGTCTTTTAACAGCAACTTTTGGGCTACCAACTTTCATCAACTGTGCCTTTGCTGTTGGAGAGGGACAAGGAGAGTAGCTACTGATCTCATTTGATGAAGTGCCACTCAAACTAGTTTCTCTCAGATGAACTGACTGGGCCCTTTCATTTTCATCTGGTAGTTTGATTGTTTTAGGCTGTTCTTTCTTACCATCTTCAGAAATTGCTCTCTTTGGCTTAGCTGGGGGATGCAGACTCTCATTTGAATTCTTTTTTATACATGCTTTTGTATCACTACTTTTGAAATTAGTTTGGTACATACGAATCCTGGCAGCAACAGAAAGGCCATTTGCCTCCTTGTCTGACTCAGTCATTGTCTTTTACTTGGCAAGTTTGCAAAGACTCCCTACATAACACAGTGTTGATTTCTGTCAAAAACAAAGTGTTATTTATAATTTAGACAATACCTAATTCATTATAGATTCTTATCAAACATATTCATACAACCAGTGCTATAACTCACTGGTAGTGCCAGGAAAAACAAACAGCATATTGCACTGGATTGAGATTTTAGAGGCAACCAAGTGTCCTTAGCAAAACTGAAAAATTCCTTCAAAATTAAAAAATATAAAAATGTGGCTTTCAATTATATACAGATTCAACATATAATTGTAAATATCAAAGACTATATTTTCTTATCATAACTAAAACACCAGTAGAATAGGCAGGGAAGATCACATCAAATCAAAGGAAATCTTCATTTATAATATGAACATCTCTTATTTTCATAAGATACCTTAAAACTACGAAAAAACAGACGCCACATCTAGGCAAAGGAAAAGAAGCAGCCATAGATACAAAACAGAACAACTTAAGGGGCAGAGAGAACGCGAGGTTTGCAAGTCGATTCTAAGATTGCTATAAATTATCGCGCTTTTTCATTACCCACCACAAAAACTTGGGATAACAAATTTAAAGAAAACCCGGCGGTAGGCCGGTATGAGTCCTTACATTGAAAGACGCAAATTACCACAAAATTGCAATTAACTCATTGACTAAAAGTGGAATAAAAAATAAAAAGCAAAAAGACATAAAAAACTGTTATCTGATTAGTTAAGAACTAAATATTTCTTTTCTCGTCTAAAATTTGCGAAGTTCTCTTGAAGTTTTAGAAGCGACATCTTTGTGTCAAAACAAACCACAACAGATGCGATAGCTATTCTTGGATAAATATAGGACAGAATTACAAGATCTATTTACGGATGACCTATATACTTACCAAAATGTCTGAAAAAAGCTATTCAACATAGCAAATATGCTTGATAGATGTAAGATTGACGAGATTTCAGTTCTGGCAAAATGCCTCGCAATGTTTTTTTTTCTTCAGAAGTAGCCAACCCACACACGGCCTAAATCAGATCGCCTCTTTGTCTTGTTGAGAAATCGGAAACGTATCAGGGGACTCACATCATAGACACGGCATTCTCTAAGCTTTTATCGCTTTCTGGTTTCATTTTTCTCGGTGAAATCTATCTTTTACGAACACGATGGCTGTGATTTGTTGCCTTTTCGCCTTCAATTTATTGTAGAGGAAGTAAATCAATAGAGAGGCCTGGGACAAGGTATCATCATACGCCAATGCAGAAAGACCCTGTCATAGAATTTGTGACCCTGCATCTCACAATTTTTCTCCCTTTCTCCTCGCTGTTGATAGGCGAGGAATAAAATCAAACTTTAACCCAAACACTTGGAGAGCATTGAGGACAAATTTATATTCTATCTTATTCAATTTATAGATAAAAAGAATGAGATGATTTGAAGAGAGGTACCTTCGCAATAGTGTCGATGTGGTCCAATCAAACATGTGGGATTTGCACCCCAGCCAACAGTACAAGTACCCTTTCAAGCAAATGCTTCGCAAAGAAACGACAAAGTTTTATTAGCTCGAACAAAGGAAAATTTTATTAAGTCCTACGCAAACAAGCAGCTTCTGAACACAAAAAGAATGATGAAAACAAAAATAGAAATCTTTAGAAAGGGGTCATAAACAGACACTTCAGAAAAAACTTCCTGAGAATGCAGCTTGTGTATAATAAAATTTGAAAAGTCCGTTAACCAAACTAACAAGCTATCTGTTAAACAGTAGGAATATTTTCGTATTCAAAAGAAAATAGGGAATTCTTTTATTATGTTTGTTGGCATAGAAAAGAATGAATCAGTTTCTTCCATGTTTTCCCCTTGTTGTGCGCTTGATGCGCATGTCTAGAAATTCATGTGACATGATGGCAAAACCGTCAGTTAAGTTCTTAATATTCAATGATACAGGTGAGAAAACTTACAGGTTATGACGCCGCCACAAAAGAGAGCGAAAATTCAAATGACTGTAAGAAAGGGTGCGTGTAAGAAAAACATGCTCGGTTTAGGCTAAATAGGTTCTCAATTAGGTTCTTCATTCTATGAAGTATATATTTTTGTTAATTATCAGAATAAACTTGGTCTATTCTTCATTCTGAATATCTTTTAGTGTACCAATGTTACCAAAAGTCCACCAACAACAATTGATCAATGATACAGTACTGTATATGAAAAAGTAGCAATAATAGTTTCATAATAACAGTTTGCATTTAACAAACATTGTGTATTTTCAATTTTTTTTCAAATTATATTTTCTGTCATCTTTTCTGTTTTTGGTAATAAAGTATATAAATTAAATGGTTAAACCCCACATATAAGACACGTTAAACCCCAGACAGATATTGTTTGGCTAAACAGGTTCTTATAATTATGGAATATTAAAAAGGCTTATTTCTGCCTGAAGGTTCTTAAATTCCTAGGTTCTTACACGCGGGTTTTTACTGTATGAACAGAAAGCAATCAAATCGATAATGGACCCATGTGATGGGACCTATGCACACATCCATAGTTAACTCTTGCTTCATTCCGTTAGACTGTGCATATAAAGAACAAAGATTGAGTAGTTGGACAAAACAATGGTAATATCAACAAAAAAGAAGAGAAAGGGCCAGTTGACACACACAACAATCAATACACAGTCCTAAGAAACACTGGGTTAACCTCAAAACATTACTAGATTTGAAGAAGAAACTTCCAATAAGATGATGTTTGTAAAGAGCAATAAAACCCATAGTAACCCTTATTGACACAAAATTATTTTAATGCTTTGATTGTGCAATAAATAAAGCCGATGAGTGCACCCTGAGTGAGTTGAAACAGAATTTGGAATACTTGGTGTGGTTTATTGTACTCAATCGACTCGGACCAATCAATTAGGTGACTTTGCAGAGTGAGATTTGTAAAGGTTTTTTTTACATAAGTTTCAAGCAAAGGTTCGTTGGCAAAACAACATTTATTTGGATACAGCGCTAACAACACAGTCGCTATAAGAGCGAATTATTTCTGCCATGATACATAGAAAGAAATAACGCTGGAAAAAGGAAAATCGTCGAAATCAATTCATTAATTCGACGAATGCATCAACTATTCCAAAATCTTACTTTTATTGTACAACATTTTAATAAATAATTATTAACAGCTTCTCCTGATAAGACAGTCGAGGTTAATTACCAATATCTCTTGCAAACATCGTTCAAAACCTTTAAATTCATCAGGAAACTGTTCTTATTTTAATTTTTTTCTATTACAACTAGAATGTTCCTCTTTGGTGTAAAAACCGTTACAGGATCTCGCTGCTTTAAGTTGAAAAAAAAATCGAAATCTGGAATTGTATTCAAAACTGAAAGTCAGTGAACAAAGGATTCGTTATTTCACAACAACTTCTGTCCCTAAATTGACTGAAAACTAATTTTGATATAAACCGAGAAAGTTATCTGAACATTCAATTTATATACAAAATATAGTTAGCTTATACTGCAAATTTTCTATTTGTATCATTCTTAGAAATTGTCTAATCGTTCGCAAAAACATTTGTTCATTCACCTGGGAAGAGCAAGAACTGTAAAAAACGCAAAACAATGGCGCTCGTGAAATATTCAAGTGTTAACTGCCATGTTAGTTTGAAGGATTTCATTCCTCATAGTCACTGCACGGTGAATTTGGTATGAGTCTACGACAAATGGCAAAAAGAACTTTGCTGTGCCATCCTTTGGAAGAAGGTTGACCAGTTCTGAAGGCGTGCAAAGTCTCGCCAGTTTCGTTAAAGTTCCTAAAATAAAAACGAAAAGGTTGAAAATCGTGGCATCAAAAGATCATTCAACAGATTCAATATGAGACAGAAAAAGTGCTTAGCCTTGTTCATAAAACGAGATAGCCTACATTTTAAAAATCATCCAACCAATGGAATCTTCATCACTACGCGATTTTATTTTTAAATATAAACATTGCGTGATAATATAGCTACCGATAAAAAACCAGGCAAACCAGGCAAACCAGGTTGAAAACTGATATAAAAATTTGCAATCACGAATCTAGGAAGATTATTACCCTTCAATGCGTCAAGGTATGTCTCCTTGTTCCACCTTTCATGAAGTTCATTCTTGAGTACTTTGAGTAGGTAAGATAGAAAAACTTTCCACTAGAATGACAAAATAATCAATATCAACTATTTTTCCATTTTGGTGGTTCCATTGCCGCTTTACAGCTCTAAAACTATCAATGTCATATTAACTTCACAAAACCTTGCAATGCAAGCCTCAGTGTAGTAGTACACGATTTCCAAGAATTGTTTCCCTTCTTAAACTTGCTGATAACTAAAGTACTTCAAGTGTCATGCAGCACTCTCTCTGATCTTTTTCAATCAATCATGAAAGAGCAAAGCATTACTAAACTCTTTCGATTAATCTTAAAATTATATGATCTATCGATACAAATATATTTCAGTAAACCCCAAATCACGGTAAAAACCGATTGGTTTATCAAATAGATATCAAAGGATATCATGGCTCGCTAGTAGAAAATTAAACGAACCAAAAAGTAACAAAGAAAACTAAATATTGCCTCTTAAAACCAGTGGAAAAACTTTCTTTGCATTATGAACCTAATTAGAATGACCCCTTCCTTAGAAAATGATGAGAATAACTATAGGCTGTTTTTAGGATTAAGGAGTATTATTTAATTATCTTTTAAATAACCTTCCATTCTTTCAAATCCACGATAAAGTATTCGTTACTACATAAAACACGGTGAAAATTAAAAATGTGCAACCAACCTGGTCTTTCCTCGATTGGAAGATGTCCTTTCCGTATTGTAGCATAATATCGGGGTAGGTCTGGACCACAAACTCGACTGCCTTTGAGATAATATACATATTTGAGGATGCTTGAAATTGTAAAGGACATCAAACCACATAAGAAAGTTTGTATAATGCGCAAAGAGGAAACAAGAAATGTTGTTCCAGAGGCGACTAGCATTGATAAAAGTTCGGGACGGCCTGCAAAATTGACGAGGAAACGACCCTAATTCAGTAATTATGGTCAATTTCAATGTAGCTCTATTTTCAGGGTAAAATTAACGGTGAATACTTACTTCTAAAGTTTTTCCAGTAAAAGGATAGCAGAGTAGCCTGAGTGAATCGTCGCCAAGGAAATTATCTTTCTCCACAAATTTCTGCAACAATTTGTAAGTTTTCGGCGTGCAATATGATGAGCATGAAAGTGACTATGGAGATAAACGCCTGCACCTTTATTGTGAAGACCAAATTTGCATTGTGTTTATGAGAAATTAGAGGTTTTGCTAAAACATACGAGCAAGAGAACTTGCATTACCTTTAATTCTGAATTAAAGAAACAAGAAAGTTTGCTGAACGGAAACAATAATGGGTCTTTTTAACAAATTATCGTAGACCATTTAAAGGATGCCCAGTCTATCACATCCTGGCAATTGCATCTTCAAGATAGATGATAATTCCTTATATTGATCGACAACGACTAAAAGATTTATTGCTTTTTGCCCACTTCAGACAAGCAAACTACGGCAACAACTTACTCAATAAAAAGATATAGGATAGATTGATTCACCTGAATTTTTAAAAGAACGCTATTACAACAGCAGCAAGTGCAAATTTGAAAAGACGTTTCTGTGGATTTTTTGCTGATTAAAGGAGATTCCTCGGGTGAAGATCGTGTAGACAGTTTTTGCTGTTGTTTACGTCGCAGGCAGTCTTGGGGAACGGGAAAGTCTCCTAATGAAAATACATGACAATTAGGTCTCAATATTGACGGCAGAAAGTTAGAAACGAAGCAAATTAATCATACTGCTCTTAATTCGTAAATTGTGTCGATTTAAATAGGAAAAGAGCTTATAAACCCGAAACGGTATAGAAAATGAGGTTTTGCAACAAAAGAGCAACGAATATTTTGGGTAAAACGGCGTCTATGGGAAATGTTCATTAGCGACATTAGATAATTATGCAAACACATTCTGGTAAAAAACAGCTAGAAATATCTACGTCATCACAAACCTGAGAAGGGTGGCAGCTTATCGAGCCAATCATACCTCGGAGCAAAATGACCACTGCCTTTAGGCTGCAAACGAAATTGTTAGGAAAAATTTAAAACTCATCGTGGCAATGGATTTAACAAACACCTACTTGCAAATAAAGCCATATTGTTAAGGAAAGGGGAGTCTCGTGGGAAATGATGGAGAGGCCATTTGTGCTGGGTCGATAGCGCGAGGGGAAAGGGTGGCAAGTCCATTTCCTTGCTGCCTTTAGCCTCGCCAGTTTTGTCAGCGGACACCTATTTGATGGTGGGTGGACAAGTTGTGAGCGTCCAATTTGTTGAGTTTGCATACGAACCGACATCCTTCAACGATGCAGTCAACCAACCTTACCATTTTCCTAGCAGACCGAAATCATTAGAATGAATTTTAATCGAAAAAGGATCAGCATCAAGAAAAGTAAACAGCATCAGCTGCTCTCAACCGTCCGCTTTAAATCTAATAGAAAAAGAATGCATCAAAATTATCCACTTACAACGTGATAATGCGGAATTTTTAGCAGTTCTGGTTGTGTGCTGGCTTCGAACCATAGAAAATACTGCTGTAGAAGATGATACTGAAAACAATACGAAAATAATAAAACGAGCCTTATTTCGAAATAACAAAATTACTTGCAAACAAATTTTTGTATGGTGGTACAAATTATATCTTTGAAACATCATAAAGCCTTTCATTATAGAACGTCAGTATAAGGATCAGAGTATAAAATGTCAGTATAAGGATCCGAAAGAACACGATGGAAAATAATACCCAGTTGTGGATTAAATAAGTAAATCATAAACGCGAACACATGACTGTTGAAGTTACCCAATCAGTACGGTTTGCCCATTGAAAATATTACCAAAGGAGTCCTAGGGTGAAAACGAACTCCTTCCGTCTACACAAAAGCGGATTATAGATTCTAAAATATATAGATTATGTTGATAGATTCTAAAAAAACTACTAGATGGAACGACGACCGAGCTCTACCAATAATCCATTACGAATTTCGGATTATTGGTAGATTCAAAAGCTAGAAAACTATTCCTGAAATATACTTTGGTTAAATGTCAGAAGCTTAATCAAATTTTCTCGATGACAGCTTTTAGATTTATGAAATAGTCTAGTTCATATTTTAAAATAAAAGGTCAAGATGTATATGAAAACGGATATTGATGACAAAAAAGTGGCATCTGAGTTTTCCAACGCAAACCAGAGATAAATACAGAATTCATTAACTGAACCGTTGAATTAGTCTGCCTAAATGTGGCGAAAAAGCTGAATTTTACCATGATTTCTGGAAAGTCGTCTTTTCTTTTCTCATCTAGACAAATAAAAATACCAAGATCATAATGTTACTTACAGCGTGTATCACACAAGTTTACAAAGATGCAGCATCTAGGAACATATTTAAGAGACATAATTGGGGTGGGTGTTAGGTGAGGCGATATTTGCGGAAAACACAAGTGTCAGACAACAAAACCATGAATATTAAAATAATTACTAATATAGTTCAAGGCATGCACGTGCCGTTAAGGCAAGTCTTATTTACGCAACGAAGCCTGGTTTGTCACAATAAGACACAATGTTTTATTGGACGTGAAACTATTTTATCAAACGTGCATTCTCAGATAGAAATTGATATCTTTTCAACAAATGAAAGATTACATATTGCATCATTGCAAAAACTTTAGAATATTGAACTACTTTTAATGTTAAATGTTGTTTAAATATTTGAAGGAGAAACATGGAATTTTTTCTCAAAGGCAGGCTGAAATATTTTGTTGAAAATAACCAGCAAAGATGTATCGTACCATTAAGAAGTGTTTCAAGCAGGTCCAGTCCCTTGAAATTTTGCCTAACAGCTCCCAAACTACCTTCACCCAGCTGTAGAAATAATACTTTCTATTATCCAACATAAAAGTGCACGGGCAGTAGGAAACGACCACGAACTTGTGATAAATTCAAAACGCGTGATTTAAAGATGCTTAACTTCGTAACTGGCAAAACAATCCAAAATAGAAAAGGATTGGTCAAGAACTAGATAATACGAGAGTAAAGGGTTTTTAGAAAAAGGTTAGCTTAAATACAATCATAGACGTACCTCATGTGCACTGAGGGCTTTGCTGAGCGTGATAATGCCACTGTCATACAAGAACACCAGCAAATCTGTAAAAGCTCTTGAGAAATGCTTTCGAAGCAGCTGTGAAGGCAAATTTAAACGATTCGCCATGAGTGAAGTCGACGCCTGAAGTTACAACAGCAAAGGACAGGGCAATAACAGAAAGAGCATAATGTGCAAAAAGTTGGACTGAAAACAGAACCTCACTTACTTGGCCAAGATGTGATAGCTTTTCTCCATTCCATAGTTTGTCTGGGTACTTTGAAACAGCTTGAATCAGTTGTTTCTAGGGAAAAGTTTCAGTAAAAGTCTGCACACAGATATGTGTTGGAAACAAAGACTATATAGCAGTAAATCAAGAAAGGACTGACGCAAAAAACACTTATTACAGGAAATTCTCTCCTCAGCGACACTAAGTCAACTGAAAATTAAACTGAAAAACTCCCTACTGTACTGTATCACGAGTTGGTTTTAATCGCAAAATATTCAACTGTGGCACCAACTTACATTGCTTAATTTCCGGAGAACATGCTCAGCCTGTGTAAGATCACCCACTTGCAAGCGCAGGATTGCTACCACAATGAAATCCAAATCTGAAAGTCTAAGAATACAATTTGAGTATAAAAGCAGAAACCATAGGAATCTTTCTTACATTATTAAGATAAAGGTGCAAGCTTAGAAAAAAACACAAGCGTGCAAATAGCTGCACGCAGAACTAGGCTGGGTTTCTATCATGAGTTTTTCAACAACATTCCAAATTCAAAGAGAAAACGAAAAAAAGGAGAGAGAGAACTAGTCACTAGTAACAACCCGAAGCCTAGATAGTTTAATTCCACAACAGTTGTTAGAAGCTGCACATTGGAA
Organism: Rhopilema esculentum; assembly: GCF_057945365.1. Lineage (NCBI taxonomy): Eukaryota > Metazoa > Cnidaria > Scyphozoa > Rhizostomeae > Rhizostomatidae > Rhopilema > Rhopilema esculentum. Next base: position 9,307,693 of record NC_142833.1, read on the forward strand.
ATAGCAAAGCTGGAGCTTTTAAAAAAGGTCTGAAAAAGTCCACGAAATGCCTGGAACCTTAAATAGAAATTCTGAAATTACAAAAAGCAGTCCATCGGATAGATAGACATGATTCTAGGCTACTCTATTACGACCACGTCTGATATTCGACAAAGAGAAATGATGCCTGAAATTCTTCCGCTAAAAAGAGTTCCGGTAGATTACTGTTTTTTAAGCAACACATCTTAATACCTAAACGCCTCACGAAGTCGATGCAAAAAGGAAATTCCAAGCAACTTGGTTCAACAAAAGGCACTTGATAATAAATAGCCAGAGACGGGATCTAATTCAATGAGCAACACAGATCAAAGTGTGTATCTGAATTTACTTGTATTTTGAACTGCGGTCTCCGGGAGAGATAAAACTTTCCAACAGCGATACAGCTTTGTCTGCAAAAAAAGATCTATGAAAGCAACGTTGGCGTGGCAACATTAACCTTTAGCCAAACAAGAAGCATAAAGTCAAGTCAGATTGACGTTTCTTAAGTGTATATGTTTCATAATCTAAATATAAAAAAATACACAAACCAGCCGGGACGTTTCTTAACTTGGGTCTGAGGATGATATCTGACAATAATTGAGGAGCAGCGGTTGCATAAATATTCAGAATGTGAAGGGCTGATTCCTGAAGAAAAGAGACCATGTATTAAAGGCGGAGGTTAGGGCAGCAAAGTAGCATATGCATTGCATTCAACTGCCCTACATAAAAATGTTTTCTTCATTAACAGGATAGGGTAAAAACTAGCTATCCAAATATGCTGAGACACTTGCAAAAAAAGAAGCTACTTACAAATCACCCGCCCCCTTCCCCTCAAATCAATGTTGGGATTGGATTGGTAACCAATGTAATAATCCCCACTTATTCCGTAACCATCTTAACCAATATTGACCCCGGGGGGAAGGGGATTTAGGTCACCAGCGCATATAATATGAAGATAAAGTACGCGAATTCCTTTTTTGTTCAAATGTCTCAGCTATTTTTGGCCAGGAGTGTAGCTTTCAAATAGCAATCAATGGGAACTATCTAGCGGGTTGATCTCGATCTTTATCTCCACTCATTCTTCATATTCAATAACACCAGTCAATAAATTCGAGATCAATTAAAAGTGTTCTGAAAGTTATCAAAAAGGGCCAACTTGCAAGAAAGTATCTCCAACAACAAAAGTGTTCAGAGAGCAAGTACAAGCTGCGCTGCATAAATAATTCAAAACACTTTTCTCGAAAAATTTGCTCAAAGAAGCAACCGAAATAGATCTATAACAAAGGCCTAAACCAAACTAGATCTTGACAAACCTCCAACAATTCAGATTCTCCCTCTTCTTCTTCTGAAAGAACCTTTTCATTCAAATATTGAATCATGCCAATACCATAGCGACTGCTCTGGAGGGCAAACTTTTTGCAATGAAATTCAAAAATCCAAAGCAAAAATGTTTACAGCAAAAAATACTAAGAACACAAACAACCTTAAAGGGATTTTCAGCTAACAGACAGCCCTAACAAGGCCGAAAGTGACAGATGACGAGCACTCAACAAACTAACAAGAAGTGGAAACATTAGCAACTGGATAAGACAAAGAATTTTAACCAGAGATGAAACTGGCAGCAAACAGCTAAATAGACAGAAATGAATTTGAAATACCAGGTCTTCTTCTTTGTCTCTTAGAGAGTGTCTCAGAAGCACTTGCTCCAGTTTAATAGCTGCCATATTGTAGTACTCTTTTGCCATTAAGTACTCAAAGCTGGAGCCACACCTATGAACCGACATAGGCGGTATTACATTAAGGATATAGAAAGCATAGTTGGTTGTGCATACAAGAGCATACAGAATTGATACAGAAAAGCTGCATTTTTAAAGCGTCCAAACATCAAGAGTGCAATAATCTCTTAATGATGCATTAGTAAAAGCAACAGTTTGCATTAGGCAAAGTTTAGGGGAAAGCTGTCAATCTTCAAAATTTAAGGGAAGGTCGCAAAAATTAATGCCGCAAAATTTTGGGAAATGGTATCACCCGCAAACATTCTTCAGCAAAGCATAACAAGGCCTTAAATCGCAAAAAGTTATTCCGCAAAAATTCCGTTAGGTAAGATATAATGATTAGAATAAGGAAAGAGAGGGAGGTAAAAATGCAAAAGGAAACAAAGAGCAATATTCAAGATAACATATCTTTCTCCTTGAATTGTAAATCACACTAGATTTAAATATATATTGTTTGGATTAGAACGAGCAGCTAAAATGTCTTTCAATACAAAAGGGTAAAGCGACAAGCTAATTGAAGGAGTCTTTTTGTAGCTACAATAAATTTGAGAAAGCAAGGAAATTGACCCAGGACGCTAAATGCAGAGGTATTTTCGTGTGACGCATCAAAAGAAGCTAATCCTATAATTCTAATGTCAACTTGGCCTCCATTTAGGGACAAGCTTGCTACGTTAACGGTTTATAAAAAGTTCAAAAGCAATGAAAACTTTCGATTAGATTTACAGGGAAATTACAGGACACAGTAAACTTAAATAAAGGAGAATATTTAGATACAGCCTTGATAATTTTACTTAGGCTTGGACGCGCGGTCTTTCACCCCAAATCCCGACCCAGTTCCCTTTGACGCGGTTAGTTGAAAAGGTGTATTAGGGATTACCTGGAGAAAAAGTCACCAAGTTTGACAGCAGATCTTTTGATAGCTAGACGTAATGCCTCCTTTTTATCCTCTGCAGTACTGAATGAGAGATCCGCTTTTAGAAATAGATGCGACTCAGAGATCAGCTGATGGAATACATTCGGGTTTGCAAATTCGGAGCCCTCGATCAACTTCATCTGAAAAAATTCCAAATACTGATACAAAATGATAATATAAGCACTTGGCTGAGAAAGTTTATCAGTATAGGAAAGTCCTCGGCATGATTTTGTTCTAATGCCTTAGCAAGTCCTGCATTCTGAATTTTGATTTTTTTTGTGGCATGTCACTCGGAGCCCCTTCTCATAACCAGTTTTTTACAACAAATTACTACCGAATTAAAATATATCTTCCAAACTGGTTTTTCTTGCTCTGGTGCCAAGCGATGCCATCAGTTAGTAAAGCAGAGACCTCTAGCTACTCAAAACCAAACAAAATTCAATGAACACCTTTTACATGAGCTACTAATGATACTTAAGTGATTGATAAATATTGCCACTTGAAATCCTTTCTAACATTGCGTGTATTCTCGGAACAAAAAGTACATACTGCCTATGAATGTAGGGACCACATATCAAGCGTGTGGTAATGGGAAACAAAACAAGACTTACGATTTCTATGGCAACGTCTAGTGCAGGGGTTATTTCACGTACATATACATTCCAAGGCATTGTTCGCTCTTTCATAAGGGAGCTAGGTTTATCCCTATAAAATAGGAGCACACAGCTTAATGCAAGAGAGGAAAATATTATATAAGAAGCAATGAATCCAGCATATTATATATAGCATAGAGGTGGAGAAAATAAAACTACATGTTTTATCTCTACAAGCCAGTTTCGTGAATGACTCACTCTTCAGGAGATCTCTAGCTACTCAAAATATCTCTATGTTACTGATGAAGCGAAAGCGAACCGTCTTACGAAAGAGTTTTTTTTGATTTCATATATATTTCTATACATATATATATATGATTACTGGTGAAGACTTTGGTCGAAACGTTTACATGAGAGTGTTTTTCTTGAAGATCTATATAATATAACATATATACAATTGTCAAGGCACTAAATCAAGCCACACAAGCAATCACGAAATTCAAAAACTCATTAGCTCAAACATTAAGACAATAAACGACCCATGCAAGAACGTAGTAAACCTCTCAAGCCTTACATTTTCAAAAGAGAAATTCAAGCTACTTAACAAAAACCTGAACTTCTGCCCTAGAACAAACAAATATAATTCAAATAACATGAATAAAGATCAGAACAACTTCTTTAGAAGAATCAATCTTAAAGCCCATTTTACTAAACAAGACACGGACAAAGAAGAAGATAAAGATGAGATAACAGAGGAAGAATATTTCAAGAAGAAAAGCAACTGGACTCCAACAAACACACACCACACAATATACACATTTATATTATCTGTAAGTAATGCTATTAATAAATCAAATACTAAACCACTACCCAGAGACAACCTTACCAAAAACGAACGAAAAACACTCAAAGATCTAAAAAATTGGACAGATATTATAATCACAAAAGCAGATAAAGGTGGGGCCGTAGTGATAATAATCGATATTAACGATTACATTAAGGAAGCAGAAACGCAGCTCAAAAATGATGAGTTTTACAAACTCCTACATCATGATCCAACTCTAGAAAATAACCAAGAAATAACCCAAACAATCACACACTTTATCAAAAACAACTTATTGAAAGAAAAGGTAGGAGAAGGACTCAGAATCGAAAATCCTAACCTTTATCCTCACAAGAAATAACTTCTCTTTCAATAGCAAAAACTTTCTACAGATCAAAGGATGTGCAAAGGGCACAGTATGCGCACCTTCCAATGCTAACATATTTATGGGTTAATTTGAAGAACTCTTTATATTTCCACAAATAAGTAGCTTCACAAAGCTATACTTAAGATACATCGACGACATCTTTATGATTTGGACCAGCACACAACCCCAGTTCGAACATTTCATTACCACTCTCAACCAAACCCATCCCTCCATCAAATACGATTACGAAATCTCTTCAAAATCGATCAATTTTCTCGATAAAACAGTATACATTGATAGCGATAACCTTTTACAAACCACTTTGTACAAAAAACCAACTGATCGACAGAACTACCTCCATAAATCCTCCGAGCATACTCAACACCTTAAGAATAACTTACGAATAGCCTACAGCCAAGCCCTAAAAATTAGAAGGATTTGCTCGAAAGATAATGATTTTAAATGCTATTGTGACAACCTATGTGAAAAATTTGTAACCAGAGGATACAATATTGAAAAAATAAAACAACAGATAACTAGAGCAAATAACATCCCACTCGAAAAAACTCTACAGCCAAGTCAACGTAACAAGCAACACCGTGTACCATTCATCACAACATTCAACAGAACCTTACCACCCATAGGCACAATTTTAAATAACCATTGGAACATTCTCAAGTTAAACCCCAATACGAAGGAAACTTTTAAAGACCCACCTGTGATTGCTTACAAGAGAAATTAAAGCCTTAAAGACATTTTAGGAAGCAACATGATCGAAAACAACCAAATGATTAAGACAAATAATAGTCAAAATTCGGGAATTTGCAAACCCTGCAACACTAAATCTGGAAACTTATGCTGTAAACAAATCTCACAAACGTCTTATTTTTGTAGCAATCAGACAAACCAGTCCTTCAAAATATTTCACAATGTTGATTGTAAAAGCCAACACGTTATCTACCTGATGGAATGCGTAAGATGCAAATTACAATACGTGGGTAAGTCCAAAACCCCACTAAATCTTAGAATGAATAACCACCGTAAGGACTCCAAAAAATCTAACGCTATACCAGCATGCAATCATTTCAATAATGATTTCTCACATGATTTCAAAGATGCAAAATTCATTATAATTGAGCAATTAAGAATAATTCCATTCGAAAAAGAAATTTTAAGAACACGCCTTGATAAAAGAGAGGATTTCTGGATACAAAAACTCAAAAACCCTAACCCCACTTGGCCTTAACCAAATAATCAATCATCCTTTTCCAAACTTTGAAAAATAAATACCCCCTTTATACCCTGTTTTATCATTCGTTCATTCTCAATTTGATTGTCTCGTTCCCAGGGTATGGGTATGAGTTTAGAATATCTATCATTGTATTAAATAAATGTCAGATATATCAAGTAATCAATAAATAACGTAAATCAAAATTCTGTAACATTTAGTTTGCCATGATTACGGCCTATGGTCGAAACTAGTGGGCAGTCATCTCGTATATTTTTTTACTAGCACCTACGTCTTACTTTTGTTCGATATATATAAATATATATGTATATATATATGTAAATAAAAATCGATGTTAAAACATAACTTACTTAAACTCGAAGGTCTTCTGCAACAAAACAATGTGCTTTTCGGTCGACCCAATGAATGTGAATCCTCTGAGTGGGTAAATTGCAATGAGGCAAATTTCAATGCTTGTAGGAGGGCATGGCTATAAGATAAAAATCTGAAAAGTAAACCAAGAGAGCTATACTATAAAAGATAATATGTCCCGTAAATCAACAGCTCAGAGATTATGATTAAGAAAACATCGATAATTAGTCTTTCGTTTCAGATTGGGTAAGTAACAATAGATCTATTGTAAAGTACAATCAATGGGAATATAGTACAACCAATGGCTAACGAATTGCACCTGGACATAGTCCATATAAAGTACGTTAAGCTTGCAAGTATGAATGCACTATATATTTTAATTTCAGACGCCTAGCTTTAGCTTGTTAAATCTGTATCACAACTCATAATCATAAAGGAATTAAATACAAAGTGAGACAAAATGAATCTACTTTTTCGTTGAACTAGTTTTAGCATAAAAAACAGGATATCTAAAATAGTTAAGTGAGAACAAACAACACAACTTGTCTGTAAACTCCCAAAGTATCGACCATAGACTTATGGCTCGTGCAAAAGTAATTGAAGGTTGTGAACAACAGTTAAAAATAGTTAAGCAAGAAAAATCTAGAGAAAAATTCTAAAAAAATAACTGCCAATGAAAGTAAAATGCTAGCTTCAAATAGGAATTTTTAAAAAAGGCAGGTGAATAACAGTGTAATCAATAAAAATATAGCAGGACTCTTTCTCTCAAACCTGTATCAAATCCAACCAGTTGTAAACAACTGGTTCTGCCGTGTTGTGCAAGAGACTCAAACTAAGAAGTCTCTCTCGTTTAGAACTTTCTTCGTCGCTAGCAGGGCTTCTGTTCTTGTATCTTTCTTGCACTTCCTTCTTTCGGCGCCTGAAAGGCATTCTAGATTTTGACTGACTTGACGATGCACGTCGCTCGAGAGGTTCTTTGGTGAAATGTCCCTCCTTAGGTGTGATTCCGTCTTGAGACTCGCCATGCTCTTCTTCACTAAAATATGCCAATACGTCACTAACGTGGCCCTTGCTGTCCAGTTCACTTCCAGAGGAGAAACTAACGGATGAGTATGCTCGCTCGCGACCTTGATGAATGAAATATTACCTTCAAATAGACTAATACAAACAACAGTTAATGAAAAAACAGGTTTCATTTCAACAAGAGGTTTCTGATCAATGTTCCTGGCAAGATGAACAGGTCTAGACAAAACAACATTAACTATATGAACAGGAGTGTTCATGTTCGAAGAATCTGGTTTCTCAAATGAGATATGATAAAGTAGAGTGATAAAATACGGTGTCATCAACAGCCTATAAACACCTTTCCTAACCCACAGAGCATGATAAAATAAACTGGCTTACCTTGGGCCTCATATGGCATAAAAGTGCTGTCAGGAAAAAAACTTTTTGCATTTTGCGCTGCAGATGAATAGAGTCGTGTCGTGTAGGTTTCCAAGCCATTTCTTGTGACAACATGCAGCATTTTGCGTGCAAGACATGCAGAAATGCATTCTTCAGTAAAATCGTACTCCGTAAGCAGTCTTGGAAAATTCAGCATGTCGTACAAGAACCCCTTCCGTCCGTTTGAGAAAAATAATCCCAACGAAAGAAGGGTGCCATGAGCTGTCGATTCCATTTGAGATTCCAAGATAATATCAGGGGTGTTGGAATTCGCGTTTAAATTTGCGGGAAAATCTAGAATAAATGTACAGAGTTCTACATGTTATTATTTGTTCATGTATCAAGCACAAGCTTTTAAACAAATAGGGTGCTGAAGAAATACTCCCTGAGGTAAACAGGGTTCGGAGGAGGGGTTCCCTAGGGCTAGCTAATCGAGAAGGGAATACCACCTTACAAAAACAGAAAATGACTGATTTAGATGATATTTGAAACTAGTGCTGAAAAACATATTTAAAGCATGCTTTAAACACAAGCTCCATCGAACCAGGTTGTTGTCCTTTTAATCAGAAGGCTCCCTTAGATATCTCCTTGAGCGTCATTCCATTGGACAAAATCTCAAGTCCTGACTAAAGAAATGGATATTCCAATCATTCAAATGACCAGCATTAACATGACCAGCAGATGGCTTTTATAAATAATTTGGCGAAATATCTATAAGCAACAAAATAATGTTTCAAAATAGCACGGAAAAGGGAAACATGTCATACTAAAGTATTTTTCGTCTGACACTCATCACAGTAAAAATGTCAGAAAAAGAAATAGACTAAATTGCGTGCATGTACTAGATATGTCTTGTATTGATAACGGTCTATGCTTGAAACGTTGTTAATTAAAAATCTTTTATCTATTCTAAGTACAATTTACCTATTTCAAAGCTATTTTCTATTTCCTTATAATTTATATCCAGATGTGGATAAAAAAAAATGAGAGCAAAAATAGTGCGTTTGATTTGTCTTTTGTTTTTGGCAGCCAAACTGTTACCTATTTGAAGGGTCCAAGAGAGAAAACGAACTCTTTCTGCTCACACAAGCCAGAATTGTCTGCTGACATGTTCCAAAATGCCAAAAATGAAAACTTGAATGTTTAGGGGCACCCTGGATTCTTAATAAAATGTTGACCAATAGATAAATCACATTTTATTTGGGCATTCTGTAGACTGCTGGTGTTTGAATATGATGGACAGAAGAAAACTCAACTTGTGTAGACAGAATCTCATGCTGACTCTTCAAATATATTAGTAGCTCTAATTGGTCAAAAACAAAGAACCAATCAATCAAAGGTGCTATTATTTGTCTTGTATTACTTTCCATCCACGTCTGGATATGAATTTCTGCTTACCTTTGAACATTATACACTGACAATTGTCAGCTGGAAAATATTTGGAAATCTCATAGACTTATTATGTTCAATTGAATTATGTTGTGACAGACAATTTTTTTGAACACAAAAGTTGAACTTAATGGTAGGATTTACAGCAATTTTCAATATTTACAAAATATAATTAGAAATATGCTTACCTGCATAAACTGGCAGCAGCTGCAAGCTGTGAATAAAAAAACTTTCTGTCTGATCAAATTGCTCGTTATAAAACCTTCTATATAACATTGTAACATGACGAATATCAGTGTAACAACTGTCACTGAAAACATTTATAACCAAAAGGGGATGGCCTTTTATATTTTCTTTTGGTCCAATGACTTCTTTGGCTGTATTTTCTGAATCAATGAAGGTAGCATCTTGACGGATGGTATTCATCTTCACGCAGCTCTGTTCAACAACATATGTTGGGGTATTCTGTGTTGTTGAAGGACTTTTCCCCCTCTGTATCACAAGAGTTTCGTGCTCCAGACTGTCAAGGCCTTGTGAAGAACCTTGATCAATATTCCATAGAATAAAATCTTCATCTGCTTTTGCCTTGCATATTAAGCAATTTGAAGCTTCATTTGATGATGCCTCCCCACTTGTTTGTTGCTCACTAAGGAAATAGAATTTGATTTATTATAGGAAACAATTCTTCAAAACAGAATGGTTTTTACAATAAATTGGTCCTAATAAAATGGGCACAGGCAGACAAATCCAACTTTCTGATTATGACAAGACCCAATAAAGATGCAACCATGATGTAATTGAGTGAAAAATAATTGGGTGTTTGAACATTAATGCTTATTTTGAGACAATTTGATTTAAAATCTTTGGTCTACCTAGTAGAAGTCTCACCAAAAAATTGTCACAACATATATATGTTGAGAATTTGGTGAGCAACATAAATAAAGAAGCCTTAAAAGTTGCAAAAAATTGACTGATTTACATACTGGATATTTTTTGTAACATCTTCAGCTTGGGATATTGTGTCATCTTTATCCATAATAACATTAATAACCCTAATTTCATGTGATGAGACAAGTGCTATATAATATCTGAACAGGGAAACTTGGTTGATTTGAAAACCAGAATCAATTTCAAGTGCACAATCAAAATCAACAATGGAATTGTTTTCAGATGTGTTTCCAAAATGAATGGCTTTACAGATGAACAGATAACATTTTGCTTCTGTTGAAACAGCTAGATTTCCAGTTTCTTCACAGCATGAAATGTCAGTCACTGAGTATTTAATAGGGATGTCAATGACCAAATATTTTCCAGCATAATTATGAATGCTTGAGGTTTCTTTAGAATACCTATAATATGAGAGAAGCATGAAAAGCATGAGAACCATGGTGAAAACAAAAAGGAAACATAAGTAGCAAAAAGGCATAAGATAACAATAAAACAAAATGATTATGCAGTTAGGGTTTATTCAATGCAGAAACAAATTTTCCTGAATGATTGACCCTTTTTCAAGTTGACTGTTGGCTGTAGCCCTTTAAATGGTAGTCAAACTAATAGGACATAATAATCAAAAGGGATTGAAAAGTATTGAACGGGAAATAATAATCATACTCTTTATCTCGCGTCCCAGCATCCCATGTAAATTTTTTTTGGAACACTGAGCCCTTTCATCCTCCAGACATAGTACCTGTATTTTTGTTTTTGACCAACCAAGAGTAAACATACATCCTTTGTTATTAATACTAATATTATCTAAACAATGTGCACTTACTAGAGCAAGGATATGACAAAAAGACAGTCATCTATAATTATATTTGACTTAACATGGCATCCATTTCATACTTCCTCTCCATTACTTTTTTAATAGTATGAATTCAATCAGGGCAATTTAAAGCTAAATCGAAATGCGCTTCTCACATTCTCACCATTGTTTCCTTCTGGTAAAAGTAGAGCATTAGATTGAAAAGCAACTTGGTGAGGGGGTTGGGGTGGTGGGGGGGGGGGGGGTTGGGGCAGGATGAAGCATTAATAGTTTGTTCAAGTGCAGATACCAAGCCTGGACATTTATTGTGATTGTCAACATGAACATTAGTGCCCTCTTTAATCGTTCAAGAAAGCAGATTAATTGTTTGTCTGTCAAAGATAATTTTTCATTTATTTGTTAGATCAACTGGTATTTAAATCTAAATAACATTTACCATCTTCATCTCCTATTCATTTGGTTTAACATAACTTATAAATAGCTTGTTATAGTTTCTAATGTGTTTTCTTTAATTTTAAAGCAATTGTAATCCTCTGCTTGCTTATCAAGTTTCTGCCAAAGATGTTTCCAAGGGGTGTTTTTTAAATATCATGCATTAACTGCTTGTGCAACTGAAATCAACAAATCAACAATATATACCCTGCACGATGATGAGTTAGATATGATGACTCTCCAGGCAGATTAGTCCAGTTAACATAAACTCTGGCATTGTGTGCCCTACTGTTTGTACCAGAGCGAGATTCTAGGGACTTGGTTTCCACAGAGACTATATATCCACGGAAGGAGCAGTAAACCAACTTTTTAGAGATCCCAGCAGTTGGAAAGCTGTGAACTATGCGGCAAGTTGATCTTCCTGATGCAGAATAGACATGGATGCTCCCAGAACCTGATCCGATAAGTATGAGTCCATTTGGAGTACAACAGCAGCAAGTCGGTTCATAGTTATCTGAGAACACTTTTGGATCACAAAGCGGCTGGCAGAGTAACGTCCGCACCATTTTCATGCAGAACTGTACAAATATTTCAAATAAGTTATATAAAAATCTTCGGCTATGCAAGAGACGGATTTGATGAGAGCAGTCTCGTGCTAACCAGCACCCTCCATGTTTGGTGCTCGTTACAACAACAACAACAACCTAGGGTGTTTTGGGAATGTAGTCATACTCAACAAAGAGGGAAAACATTGCTGAATAAAAATAGCAATGTGAAATAATCAAAGATCACTTCAAAAATCATATAACTGTTCAATCTCAAAAATCAGAGCCTTTTGACTCTGAGAGGGCGCATTCACATTCCTATTTGGTACATCAGATAGGGGGTAAAAAGATTTTCCCAATTAATACCCTGCAGCTCTTGCGGAAACATGGCTTCATTATACCTAGAAGGCTACGGGTTTCAGCAAGTTTCTGCTTTCTGGAGGAATTGAGCCTAGATGCCTCTACTTTCCTTATACCGCGAATCATGTAGTAACCATACCAGTCTCAAGAATATCAACGTTGAAGACTCATTGCTAACAATGAGCCATTGCGCTACGCAAGCATCTCACAATGCATTTTCAGACAGTCTGAAATAAATTTTGGTTAATCCGTAGACGTTTACTGCCATTGTTTGGACCGTTACCACGCTGGCAAAGGCCCATTGTTAGCAATGAGTGAATAGCAATTAGCAATTAGAGAATATAGTTTGTCATTAGGTAGAAAATAGGTCTGTATGCGTTTTACTCATGTGGTTTCAATGTTCTCACTGTGGGGCACATCAACTCTTTTAAAAGACCAAGATAAAATAAGAGAACTTTTATTTTTATCTTGATATGACTAGATCGTTAATGCTAACAAGATTATCAAGATAATGACTGTAACAAGCTGCTCAAGCATAACTATTTCGATTGCATTTGAAATCACTGTAAGTATCGCCTGGGCTTGTTACTGTCATTTTCGTTGGAGCAATGATTCTCTTAGTAAAATCTCATAAATTTGCATTAATTGCTAGCATATGTTCAGGTACCACCCTCATTAAGGTCCATCCCTGGCTAGATTAGAGAAATGGATATTGTCCTTTTTAATTATATCAAAGCCGTGAAGTGTCAGTTCTTCGTTCAGGATCCTTATGTAGTTAAATTATTTTGATATTCAAACCTTGGTCTGTACGCTTGAACACAGATGAAAATACGAAACTACCTGCCAATAAAGCGACGAGGGCCTCCTATCTAAAAAGCTAGCGGACGTGATTTTCTTAAATGTATCCAAACTAAACTGTTTGCACCGTATAACCAAAGACCGTATAGCCAAAGAAATGGACCAAAATAGTGGTATGACCATTGATAATCACAAGAAAATATTTTTTCACATCAACAAATTGCAAGGAAACATTTTTTCTCACAGGAAAGTTCCATTACGAATTAACCACTCCAAAAAACCTAATTTTTTAAAAGGCACTTTAGAAGGGTAAAACCATGTTTAGCTTACGATAGTGGTGTACTTATTCAACATTTTCATAAAATAAAACCTTAAATTACAATAAAAGCTAAATTTGTAGTATATGCGACCCAGGAAAAGCAATGCTTATCGAGCCTTGGCCTCTTAAATTCAAATATTAATACCAAAGAGACAAAAGTTAACAAAAGGGGGGGGGGGCAGAGAGAAGAGAGGAAGAAAGCAAGTTTTTCTTCGTGAAAGATCCAGAGAAGTGTGCTATTAACCCTCTTGGAAAATTTGGCGACAAATGATTGTTTTCGATAAAATTAAATAGTGTTTGGTTGTGTTGTTGGTATTAAAAATAGAATGGAACCTCTTGTGAAAAGTTATGTTTTTCGCGCGAAATTCATGATTAACAAGAAAGTTTATTCCTGTGAAACGTCTTATTTCGCTTCTTTCGCGAAAGTTAACTCCAAAAATTGCATACTTTCTCGATTCTTGATACTTTCTTTCACATAACTTTCTTAAAGTAGTTTTGGAGATGTGGTAGAGCAATTATGAACTAGCAGTTTCAAACTAAGAGAAACTCATTTACTTCATCTTAGACTTTTATTACTATAAGCGTGAAGCCTCCCGCCACAATCTAGATAACAGCACACTGGGCATGCGTAAGTTATAGTAATTATAAACACGCAAGCAGCGATTAAATCCTACTACAGAGGGGGAGGGGGACAATTTCTACTTATTGCTTATCACTTATTCCTTGCAATTGTTGAGAGACATTCCTTGCTTTATAATACGAGTTGAAAATTTGGCCGACAAAAATTTCCAATAGCATCTAAATCTAAAACATGATTTGTATTTACTTGTCTCCAGCTTGTCTTGAAAATAGCTTGTATTAGATTTTCATTACGCATTTGAGAGTTTTGGATTATAAAATCATTAATTCTGGGCTATTTTTACGGAATTTTTCTTTAGAAAATTTTAGGGGAAACTGCGGCTATATGAAGTCTATGAAATATTAGCGCCCTGGCAATTTGATAGTTGCACCAAATGTAGCACTTGGTGCAGAGGCTTTGCGATGGATTTGAGAACACTTGTATACTCGATTAGAGCTTAATCCTAGAAATCTACCCCTAGTTTAATTTTGTATGGCAGTAATGACCCTATTTTGCAGCACCTAAAAACTTGAAGATGGATTTACTATTTCAGATAGATATTAGATGATACTGGTAAGATGTATGGTTGAGCCATTTGTTTTGGCAAAGGGAAATGCGCAATACAAATTTTATAACCTCTACCTATAGTATTTTAGATCTTTTTGAAACAATACTAAAACAGGGTTTCATTTCAGGTTGTGTTTTATCTTTCAAACAATGTTCTTGTCCTTGATGCTTATTGTTCAAGCGAATTCATCTGGAGGAGGTCAAGTCTTGTTTTATATGGAGGGACAAGAACCTACTGCCATTAGTGAATAAACATCCTTCAACAGCGGGATGGAAGTACTATTGCCTACTAGTTGGTATGTCTTTGCCTACTAGTGGGTTTTTTGGAGTGGTTAATTCGTAATTGAAGTTTCCTGTGAGAAAGTTTCATCTTAATAGTTTTGAAAAATGTTTTATCCTAAAACCAGAAGTTTTCTGCCATCTAGAGGTGCTTTCAATCTTGTCGGCAAATAAAGGATGTCTTACTCTCTTTGAACACCTCCCTAGAGCCAAAAAGCTAGCAATCGCACTGCTTACACCATAATGGTCTAAGAACAAATTAAAAACAATCCAGCTTCAGATTTTCGACAAAATTGAGAACAGCCAGTCTGAACTTCAATTTACTTTGTCTTATAAAGAAAGAGTGTATCTAACACAATTTAAATGTCAATGAAGTTGCATTTTTTTGATACTTTAATTTAGCACACAGTAATGCTATAATTATTATATGTATCCAATAACGCGAGAATAAAAGGTTTAAAAATATTATTTTAGTGACCTTAGATAAAGAGTTGGCAAGAAAAAACATAAGATTACAGGAACAATCAAATAGCACGAGAAATGATCTTGATAATGAGTAAATCAATTTAAGTAGAAAATTAGGAAACCAATAGTTTTCGATAACTTTCGCTTTTAGTTAGAAAAAGCATGATTAAATGCAAACTACTAACAAATCACAATTGACGCAATATTAGGCTAGAAAGATAATGGCTAAGAGATAAAATTGTTTAAACTTAAAACACTGTGGACAATACCTCGATACTTCGTCAATCAATCAGCCGTCAAGAAGATTTGAAGGATGCATAGGCAGAATGAACTGGGTGGTATAAACGCTTTCAAAATAAGTTGAACAAAACCACGAATAATGACATGTTTTGTCGAGCCAGTGGACATTTTTTAAGTCTTTCGAACTTTGCTGAATATCCCTAAACATCGTTCAACTTTCACTGAACAGCACTGGACACAAATGTTCAGGGACGCTCAGTGGTGTTCAGTTAAGAGCCTTTGGACGTAATGGATGTTCAAGATGTTCAGGCGATGTCTAGCAGAATGTTCAACGATGTTCGGCGCTTAATGCAGCGGCGCCAAAATTCCTTAACCAACTATCACATTTAAAAGGTTACGAACGTTTGAAATAATAGAAATCAATACAGGCTAAATATAAATGTTTAATTTGTGATTAAAATTAAAAAAGATTCTTCTATTTTGATTTTTTCTTGCATTAATTAAGATTGTTTACATATCTTACTACCATGAGCAACAATTCTTTTTTATAATTAAGGTTAAAAATTCTTTATATATAATATGCATTAAGCGATAACCTAAGGCAGCTAATACAATTTGACTTGGTAATAATTACCACGCTTGGATTATCATAAGTACAGAATAAATACAGGCTACTTCATGTTACTTGAATTGCTGAATTGGCAATTTTTGAAAGGAAATGGATAATATGTAGAGATGGTGAAGATTTTGACGTTTCCATTTTATTACAAATGATGAGGGGTTTTGACGAAGCAGGCCAAAATTGAACTTAAATGAGTTGTAATGTGAAGGAGCAGACACATTTTCAAAACAAATATGGGCTGATAAAACCAGTTTACTTTTAGCCCCTCTCTTCGACGACAGACCGTGCAAGTAAATAGGTTTGGGAACAATGCTATAGCACACATTTTGCACACAACAAGCACACATACGAGCATTCAAGTAAACACGCTTAAAGAGTCACCGATTTATCGGGATGATTCCAACATAATTATCTGTCAAAAAGAATAGAAGCTTTATCGAGAATTCATAAATCATCGCGGGAATAGCAAGGATAAAGATGAAAAGACACATCTAGAAGGAAAGTTCAAAAACCATAATAGGAAAATCAGAACAGTTGTGTCTTTTTCCTTTTTGATCAAGCTCATTTGGAAATTAATGAGAATAAACGGATAAACCTATCAAATTTGAAGCAAATTACATCATAAAGGAGAGGGAATTACAATGAACTCTACTGGAAAAGCTGGCCACCAGTGGGTCCAGGGACACTGACTCCAGCGTAGGCATTAAGAAGATATAGGGTGAGGGCAACGAGGCCAACAACAAGACCAACAGCTAGGAATGCAACAAAGTGGGATTTCATCGAGCCTCTGAATCGTGTAGGTCCCATAATGCTAAGTAAGCTTACACAAATTGTCAATGTATAAACAATTGACATGGTGGTGTTGATAGCCAAGATCTCTCCAAATTTGGAAAACAAGCGGATCTTTGTCAAGCAGAGTGGAATGGCTGCGATCAGTGTTGTTACTGCAGAACTTAATATTGATACTCCTATATGATTCAAAGCCATTCGCGAGTGTTCACTTCGCACCTCCTGAAAAAGTAACAGTATCGTCAATAAAGCAATTTTACGTTCAAGGATTCTAAATATCCAAAAAATTATCAATCGCGTATTTCGAAGCCAACTGTAGGCTAAACCAACTGCAGATATAGTGCCTTTTAAGCCTGGACATGCAAACTATTCAGTTAACATCGGCTCAACAGTTACACTAGATTAACACTGACACTTTTCCAAGTAAAATTTTAATCCAAGATTCCTAAATATTTAACCAGAGACTACCAGAGTATCATCACCATCAATAACCGACTTGCTCGAAAGAAAACAAAACTATACAGCATTGTAAAAAGTTGTCAGTTTGTTATTACATTAAAGCTCCAATTGCCAATTATCAAAGTGCGATAGAAACGTGAATTTCTATCGCTTCTGTGCATCCACTATGCTTAATTCTTTCTTGCGTTGGAGAATGTTATATTAAGAATAAAGAGTCCGATTGTTGAAGCAGCACCAAGGACTTCGTATTATAAGTCTACATCTTTTGACGATCCACATAAAGAAGCTAACCTTAGCAAGCAATCTATAGTTAATGTATTGGATATAACGATTATTACCGCCGATGATTACTTCGTACACTGCTCAACTGCCGTTGCAGGTAAGTAATTTTAATTCACATAAGGCTGTTCCCAAGGTTTTTGCTTCACTCAATCCAACTAAATATATTGAAGTAAATGACAGGCTAAATGAGAAACTTGTTGAAACAGCATTCAATTGAAACACCCATAATAAAGCAAGGTAAATTCTGCCTTAGCATTTCCTGATGATAACATTGCCAAATAATCAATTCAAATAACAAATTCTGTCGGAATAGTTAAACCGAGCAATGTTTCCGTACGATTAATTCAGTTCAAGATAAACAAGAGGAAAAAACTGGTTATGATTCCAAGGTTCTTTTAATCAGTGACATTAGGAAACAGTGAATCTACAATCTAGATTCCAAATTAACGATTACTAAACGGTATCCATGATAGATTCTCGCAACATATCCAATTTCAAATCCGTACACGTGTAATCCGTAAACCCAACAATCTACATTCAAGCAATAATCCAACAATCCTCCCCCGGCCTCGATTAAATCCCTTTATATACATCACGGAAATAAACAAAACAAGGCTCATTATTTACAACGTATCCTCCGCAGAGTCTTAATGTTTTCTAACATTTCCATACCAGTAAAAGATTCAAAATATAACGTACCCTATTTGTCAAACCATCGAAATCTGCAATCTTAGTGGCCATGATGTAGCCTTCAGTCAAATGAACTGTGTAGTCAACTGAAGTGCCAACAAGAATGGACAACGAAATGGCTTCGATTGCACCCAGCGTCCATCCAACCGCCCAGAATGTTGCTATAACAAGGCACAAAGCTCCTAAACAAGAAAAAAACGTGAAAAACACTACTGAATGAGTTATCCAGAACTAGCAATAACCGAGAAAAATGCTGTGATGAGACCACTGTCAATGCTTGAGTAAATCCTCTAGGCACAGAATTCATCAAAATGGTTGTTTAAAATAATGGAAATAGCTGCCTCTCTTTTTAACACTGACAGGTAAACCTTCCCAACATTTAGTAGGGGGAATACCTTTTTTTATTTTACAGATAAAGCGAGCGTATCTAGCAATTTTCGAGTTAGGCCGTAAGAAAGTTAACATTCAATGCAGACTCACTTCCGTGTAAACGGTTTTCGTTTATTTTAGAAGTCTGGACTAATTACATCATTACTTACAGTTTCTCCACAAAAGATAACAAAATTTACATGCCTGCTTAAGTAGCATATATGCGTTATATGTACCAACCTGCAATCGTTATAAAGACTATAGCAGATAACTTGAAATTGCCAGTAAAGATAACAACAGCGGCTAGGCACATAATCAAAGAAAGCGTAATTCCGTAAATGGCGCCATTAACTGCGATCATCTCAGAGAACATATCCACCCATGTTTCACTGGTCTGAAACCCATCTTTCAGCATTTCAGGTATTTCTGGGTCGTCTAGGACTTTCCGTGTAAAATTCTCCCACTTGTGGAAATCTTCAAATACGCTGAATGCTGACTTTCCTTTGTATGTGGTCTTGAAAAAAAATAATATTTAGGCTTTACAAGAAGAATTCGATTGCCTATATGGGTAATGACTAAGAATGGAGTCAACTGTACAATTCTCTTTAAGTCATATACATTTCTTGACTCTGTACTAATTTGAGTTTGAAAATGAAATTTTACACCCTGGTTGCAATTATTGCATGGCAAACACTGCAGGAATGTCACTTATTGCAAGGCACGATGTTCAAAACTAAACGCTAAGTTGATGTCAGAATTTCAATAGATAAGCTAACTTCGTGCACTTTATGTCGAGTTTTTCATAACGTTGTCACATTGCATCGCCCTTCTGATATTGACCATTTTGAATTACATTTTGTTCGTGAAAATTTAGCAATAGCACCAAAATCAAGTAAGAATGTTTCAGCACAGGCTTTCTGAGACATAATGTTCGCATATTCAGCCCTTTGACAAACTAAAGCTACAACATCTACACCTAAAAAGTGCATCCTGAGAAAAATTGATGCTCGACATGGGAAAGTACTCTTCAAGATCAATAAACGGAGGGTCAAAACTTTTCTGATAAATAATGAGCGGGGTAAGGGGAAGGGGGAGGGGAGTTGGAGGTCATAATAAATGGGGGATGTGGCTGGTAAATTTTTGTTTATATGTCAATTGAGAAACAAGGTGCCTTGCAGTATCTTGTAGAAACGAACAATAAGGCTGTAACCAAATTTTCAGCGACAAGAAAAATTTTTTCAGACTAAAATCTCTTGAGCTTAAGCTGTTCAAGGCCAAGCTGTCTTGAGCCAAAGCTGCCTCAAGGTTAGTTAATCTGTCTTTACCTAAAGCTTTTTGGAGTTTAAGCTGTTCAGCGATAAAGCTGTCTCATGGTTAAGCTCTCTTGAGCTAACGATGTCTCAAGGTTAAGCTCTCTTGAGCTAAAGATTTTTGGAGTTTAAGCTGTTCAGCGATAAAGCTGTCTCATGGTTAAGCTCTCTTGAGCTAACGATGTCTCCAGATTAAGCTCTCTTGAGCTAAAGATTTTTGGAGTTTAAGCTGTTCAGCGATAAAGCTGTCTCATTGTTAAGCTCTCTTGAGCTAACGATGTCTCCAGGTTAAGCTCTCTTGAGCTAAAGATTTTTGGAGTTTAAGCTGTTCAGCGATAAAGCTGTCTCATGGTTAAGCTCTCTTGAGCTAACGATGTCTCCAGGTTAAGCTCTCTTGAGCTAAAGATTTTTGGAGTTTAAGCTGTTCAGCGATAAAGCTGTCTCATGGTCAAGCTCTCTTGAGATAACGATGTCTCCAGGTTAAGCTCTCTTGAGCTAAAGATTTTTGGAGTTTAAGCTGTTCAGCGATAAAGCTGTCTCATGGTTAAGCTCTCTTGAGCTAACGATGTCTCCAGGTTAAGCTCTCTTGAGCTAAAGCTTTTTAGAGTTTAAGCTGTTCAGCGATAAAGCTGTCTTAAGGTTAAGCTACCCTGAGCTTAAGCTGTTTTGCGCTTAAGCTGTCTCGAGGTTAAACTGCTTTGTGCTTAAGCTGTCTTAAAATTGTGCATTTTTGAGCTCAAGCTGTCTCAAGCTTGAGCTGTCTTTACCTAAAGCTCTCTTGAGTTTGAGCTGTATTAATCTAAGGATATCTTGATACTAACCGACTCAAAAGCCATTGCCATCCATTTGATTTTATTGTGAATTACGCCAACCATGCTTAAACTAGGCCGGCCGTTTGCATAACGGGGTTCTTCCAATTCCTGACATTCTTCGTACTTAAAAAGCTTCAACTGGCGATAGATCTGGCGAGGAAAGCAATCTGCACCACCAGGACTAACCAAAGCTGTGTTATTTTGAAAGGCAAGGCATATTCGACAGAATGCTTTGACGAGTGCCCCGGTAGCAACAACCTGCAGCTGGTCCCCAACCATGGTAAATTTTTCGTCGTAAATTGGGGTACCCTGAAAAAAGTAACTTATGTAAAGTAAAGAGAAAAGTAAAAATGAAATTATGGTATAACAATCAGAATATTTTCTAGCGGTATGGGAAAACTCTTCTTAAAATGAGCTTGCCAGAAATGCTTATCTCGTTATATTTTTCACATTTAAATTGAAAATGCGACATAAATTTGCACCTTACGATGGAAAAAATTGAATATCCTTAAATGGATAATACTACCAGTTAAAAAATAAAATAGTATCCATTAATATTAATCTTGCAATTTTTTCTATGGCCAAAGTGAAGTAAATAAGTTAAAACAGCATTAAATAAGCTAAAATCAAAAGGAGGTTTTGTAGAGTAAATGTTATGCAATGTACCCTGTTTGTTCCAAAGAAATGCTTTCCAGTAACAGAGCCCTGGTCAACTCCTTTAATCCCAAATACGAGAAAAACGATAGCTGTTTTATCCACAATGGGCCTTTTAACGGGTGTGCAAGGTTTAGGACACAGTGGTGGCGTCGTTACAACAGGTGTCGTCGTTCGGTGCTCAACTGTAGTCATCTCCTTTCTCCCCACTGTTGTAATATTTTTCCTTGCTTCAGAACTAAATGTTCTTTTTAGGGGATGTTCTTTTGTTACATGCTTGCTAACGGTTTGGAGCTTTTGAGTCGGTGTCTTGCTATAAATGGCAGGTTTTGCCGTAGTCATTCCCTTGCTTTGTATTGAGCTATCGGAATGCTGCTTCTTGCTCCAATTCTCACTAGTGGTTACTTGGCTTTCCTTTGGTTTAGCAGATGTGGTTGCATATTCTTCACGCACTGTGGCGACCATTCTAGTTGGTTTCCCGGATATATTCACCTTTTCAGTTGTCCCGGTAAGAGTATGATTTGGCCCCCAACGACCAGCAGTTTCGGTTGTTTTGACGTCGCGAAGATTCACAGGTGTGGGCAGTTCTTCATTCACACGAGAGAGTGTGTTAGTTGTCTTAAAGGTCATAGCTTTAACTGTGGTCATTAGCCTTGAATTATTTGTGTAAAATTGATCATTTATAAAGCCATTTGAATCGTTTTTCCATAACGATCCATTTATAAAAACACCTCCAGAATCAGCGTTTCTTCTGAATCTCGACTGTAACATATCAGGTTGTGCTATATTTGGAGAATCATGCACACGCTTCACTCCACCTGCGCATGAGGTACAGTCAACATAGCTGGAGCTGAAATTAAACTGAAGATTTAACAGCTTTTGCAGATTTGTATCAGCTGGGAAAAGCTCTGGTCTTCCCGAAGCCGTTTTAAGATGAGTGATAGCAACAACAGATAGCGAGGTTACTACCAAAAATAAAACAAGGACGGTGTGGCGAAAGCGAATAACTGGCTTTGCAACAAACTTGATCATAAACCTTGTTAAAAGATCAGTTATCGTGCAGCATTTGACAGCAGTATCATTCGAAGAAGATGCGTAATTAGGATCCAGGGTTTCTTCATTAGAAACAGAATTGAATCTACTGCGAATCTCTTGCATTTCGCGCGCAGCAGAGTTCAATTCCAGTTCGTCATTGTTGATAAGGTTGGCTGCGTCATTATCTATAAAGATAGAAAATCAAAAACTTTGGTTCGGATTATGATTACAACACAAATCTTTTCATTGTTTTCCATTAACTAAAGTCTGAAAACCGAATATTCAGCCTGTAATCAATTGGGATCATACAGCATTTAGGCTTGCTGATATAACACAACCATGAATCATCTAAACTAAGAATAAATATATCGCAACATTCGAATCGGCAGGATTCAATAAAATGTTGAAGTACACTGCTCTTATGTAGTTCACACTTCATTTTTACCTTAAAAAGATGTATATACTGGGAGAAAATAGGATTGAGTTACACGACCAGGGCGGAACTCGTACCAGCAATCTGTCATACCGATGTTGTTGCTCTACCAACTGAACCACCTGGTCATTGAGTTTCTCAAAAGCATAAAGAAATAAATAGGTACTTGGCATAGCCATAAATATAAAGAGGGTACGCTCATATTCACTCTCATATTCACCTTTCGTTTGCACCCTATTCTTACTCGCTCTTAGTTTGCCATCTTCTTACACCCCACTTCTTACGCCCTCGTGTCACATCTATTTTTTTGCTCTCTACCTATACCCTTTTCTTCACTCTCTTCGTCGCACTCATCTTCACTTTCTTCTTACGCCCTCTTCTTGTACCCTCAACTACACCTTCTTTTTATGCTCTTTTCTCACGCCCTCATCTAATATCCTTTCATCCCTCATTTTATTCTAACCTACACCTTCTTGCGTCCTCTTTTTATGCCGTCATCTTCAATTACCTCAAACGCCCTTTCCTTATGCCCTCATTCAACATTTTCTCATTTCTCATCTTCTTATTCGCTCTCCTTATCACATTTCTCTTCACCATCTTCTTAAGCCCTTTTCTTATGCACATTTCCTAAAGCACCTTTACCTTTTGTTCGCTCTCCTTTTCGCTCTTCTCCTTACCCTCATCTTTGCTCCCTTCTTTACCTTCATCTTCGCCTTTTTTACGCTCTCTAATGCCCTCCTATTCGCCTTCTTCTTATGACTTTTTTATATTCCCATATCTTATTAAACCCCCATTTCCCTTCAACCTACACCCTTTCTTCGCCCTCATCTTCACTCTCCTCTCCACCCTCTCTTCACCCACTTCTTACGCCCTCTTTTAATGCCATCATCTTCACTTTCCTCTTACGCCCTTTCCTTATGCCCTAATTCAACATCCTTTCATCCTTTCCTTTTTCATCTACCTGCACAATCTTCTAACATCTTCTGCTTACAGCCTCCTACAGTCTTCTTCACTTTCATCTTACGCCATTTACTTATGCGCTCTTCTTTGCACTCTTTCAACTTCCAGTTTACTATGTTACTGCAGATACACCAACATCAAAGGTTTTGAATATGTAAATAAATAATTAACTAATAAAAATTAACGCTAAAAGCTGTGAAAGCAGAATCACAAACCTTTCGAAAATCTGTGGAAATATTTATTCAGGCACAAACACATTTCACATTTGATTAACCACTTTTGCCAGAGAAAGAGAGCTGGCGGCATCAACAGCACAACCATGAGCCAACAAGACATAACAAGGATGCAAGTAAACAAGCCGAAGTCATGAACAGCTGGAACCTTTGTCAAGGCATTGGCACCGAATGCTGCAGCAGTCGTAAATGAAGTGAAGAAAGTAGCTTTGCCTGCTGTAGCAATCAAGTGCTTCATTCGTTCCCTGATGTCCTTCAAATGGGTAGCTTGCCTATAACATAAATGCATTCACAGTGGCTGCAAATTACATCCAAATTACACTAGTCTGTATTTTGAATCACATCGCTACAATAAACTACCTGACTAGATCTAGGTGCTAGCATATGTTTCAAGCCTAGATATTCTCTTGGTATATGATCAATGACAAATTTTTTAATTATCATGGGCTGTTGCAAGCACATTCCAGAGGCAAAACACATTGTCGTGAAAGAAAAAAAGCTTTGCATTTTGCATGGTTAATGAAACCATTTATGTAGAGACCCTCTAGCTGCTGATTACATTTACTTGGTAAAATGAAATGTCAAGGAGAACAAGAGGGTGCGGAGCATTTTCAAACTTACCTGAAAACATTTATGAAAACAAACACATCATCCACGCCAATTCCAATAATAACAAAAGCAGTGGTTCCCGTCAAAATTCCAACAGTATTTATTCCAAGCAGGACACGGTAAACAAAATATGATAATGGAAAACTGAACACGATGGTTAATACACCAAATATGGTCAGCCAAAGGGAAAATGATGTCAGGATAAACAGCAGAAGAATTATGAGTCCAAAACTGATTACAGCCAACATAACATCATGGTAAAATGTATGCTTGATTTCATAATCATATATCTCTGAGCTGCCATATAGAACTGTAACCTCGCTACAAAAGAAGGGAAAATTTCTAGATATTTGATAAAAACTCTTAAAAAGAAAAGCAGTGAAATAAAAAGAAATTCCACAAACATTGTTGAAAAAGGAAGCTTTGTCTCTGGCTACCTCCTCCTCCTGTCTTGGTTTGTAAGATTTAAATTTAAGTACCCTCTCTTCCACTGCAAGTTTGTATTCTCTGCTACACTCTGAAAATTTCCTTGATCCAAATTTTGAAAAAGTATAGGCAACTGAAACACATGGATAATCAAAGTTTACCCCTGTTACTGATGAACTCAATACTCCACCTTAGCTTCACATATTTTGCCTAGTGAATATGAACAATAAGAATGGTCCAAAAATGGGGAGAGTGGTAGTACTGCAAATCCCTGCAATTCTTTGATTGATCCATAAAAGCAATTATTTTAAAACTTAAGGAAAACACATTACATCTAAAAATGAATACTCTTTGAACAAATTCAAAATGCCTCAAATAAATCCCATCATCTGCCTATTTATTGTTGTTAAAGGCTAGTTTTAGCATCAAAATGACAAGAAATATTTTTCACACAGTATAAAAGTCATAAAAAGAAACCGAAGAGGGTGTTCAAAATATTTACACATCCATTGTCTGTTGTAAAAAAACCTGGAAAAACACCAGTTATAAGCCACCAATACCTGCTCTAATAAAATTTGCACATCCTAAAAAACCTATAGCATTGAAATGTTTACTTAAATTCTTAACTTAGCGGATCAATATTTTAACTTCCTTTAAGCTGGTAAAGGTACCTGTTACATGAGGCAGAATTGCACATATGATGGCATTTAAGCCCCTTTTGTATCTGTTGACTGCATTCATGGAATGGATCTTGATCATGGAGAGCAGCCATACCAACTTAAATTTGCTGGTAGAATTGAATTCATAGCATAAGTTTTTGAAGATTGGATTATCAGTTAAATGGTATAACAGCTTATAGCTCATACATTATGAAGTACATTACCTGCTTTTGCTGAATACGTTACACATGACAACCCTATGAAACAGAGCTATAAAAAAGCAGGAGCAAAACAGTTTTATGAAACTGACACCAGTTTCATAGATGTTCAAAAAGGTTTAAAAGCTTTGAAACAAAATGGGGAAAGGGGTAACAAAAATTCTTAAACTTGAATTTCTAGAAGTTCCAAGAAACTGATTTCGACCAAATGAAACAGAATGTTGTAGCTTTCAAAAAAAGTTATTTATCTTTGCTGCACAGCTTTAAAGTGCACTAGAACAAAGAAACAAATTGACAGCATAAAGAATCTGATGTGCATATTTTTCATTGGCACTCGTCGATAGACAATTCTAAAGGCATGTTGATATCAATCGTCAAATTATACGTACTCTGATGAGGATGATTCCAGTTGCTCTACAAACTTGACAAGGAACTTCCTGAAAATTTCATGTTGCTCTTCCAAGCTGTGATCATTGTCCTCGTATCCCTTGAGAGGGATTCCAAAATTTATCTGGGACCTGAGAAATTTGCTTTTACGATTATCTGCACCAAATCCTTCGTCAACATACCAGAAAGTGGTGAGCTTAGTAAGTAAATAATCAAGTGTTTCTTGTACATTAGATAGACTTTTCCCTTGCCCATCAAAAAAATCTGTACGAAAAAAGTAATCAATCAAGGAATTCGGAGGCATGCATCCTTTTAAATTTTGCAAAAGTGCTTTGTCCTTGAAAACATCTTTGCCTTTCCAGCAAAAGTCTTGAAACTTTGAGTGTTGCATAAGCTTCTTCTCTATTGTATGTATATATTTCAATTTTTCATCCGTAAAAATGTTGTCATCTTTTGCCAGATATACTAGATCCAGCCTCCATTTCTGTTTGTACTGACTATGAATAACAACCTCAGGATTGCTTTCCGATCTCTTGATTCTTCTGCTATGTTTGGCCCTGTCTTCCTTCGCTGCTCTAGTCAGATCTTCTCGTGCAGCAATCAGGCTGTCCAATCTCTTCGACGCTGGATGTCCAGTCACCTCAAAAGCTCTCAAAGAATAATCCA
Organism: Rhopilema esculentum; assembly: GCF_057945365.1. Classification (NCBI taxonomy): domain Eukaryota; kingdom Metazoa; phylum Cnidaria; class Scyphozoa; order Rhizostomeae; family Rhizostomatidae; genus Rhopilema; species Rhopilema esculentum. Next base: position 9,334,613 of record NC_142833.1, read on the forward strand.
CTTGTACTGGATGTGTCAACACAGCGACGAAAAACAAGGCAATGTTTACACCTATAACAGCCAGCAGCAGCAACAGTGCTGTCAGGGGTTTTGTGTTTGCTGCAATATAGAGATTCCATAATTTTTGAAATATTATTTTCAAATAAGCTAATCTATTAGAGTAACCTTTGAAACTATGCGTTCTCGGAGAGACAAGAGATATCCTGGGGCTTCCAAGGAAATGGATGTCATCCTCTGTGTCAATTGTCCCACTTTCATCCATCGAAAAATATCAGTTACCTTAAACAAAGGTAGGTGCTCAAATAGTCCGTGTTGTCTCCTTTTGCAGAACTAAAAGTTTTATGGAACAGATGTTTTGACACAAATCCCTCATCTCATGGAAAAATGTCCAATCATTGCCAATCAAAGTTCGGTTAACCTTCAAAAAACAGCGGCGAAGATGCATATAAAACAGATCCTGAAATCAGAAAAAACGGCAATGTCATAATTATAAAAGTGGTATTCTGCTGATCAAACAACGTCAAGTCGAAACAGTGCTAGAAAAATCAGTTGTTCGCTCTGCCTGGCCTTCGCCTTCCTCTAAACTCTTCGCCGTCAGTCTTGCAGTGTTGTGGTTTCAGCTTTCAGGGAGAGTTTGCGCCCACGCAGGGCATTTTTAGTTGAGGTTGTTGTTGGACAGGTTTGTTGATTTTAATTTTGAAAGAAAACAGGTTATACGAGTACCAGAAGCAAAGAATTTACTCTTTTTTACATGAGCAATTTTGTAAGAACATGAACCTAAAAAATGGTCAAAAGTTAAGAACAAGTAAAGAACAAGCTAAGGCTGAACTACTGTAAAATGCAATTTTGAACATTCTATCTAAAAAGGATAGGCAGGGCATTCCTCTCAACCATCGACCGCATTGACTAACCTTTGTTTTCTCGGCTGATTATAGAATTATATGGTATAACGAATAATTTAAGCCCTTACAACATTTTCAAAAATTCATCAAAGTCACGTTACCGATGATGTTTCCTTTACCCAAAATCATTGTAACTTCTTGAGTATACGTCTGTCTGACTTCGATATAAACGCTAGATTCGGGCTCGCTTAAAGGAAAGCTTTCCAATGATATATATACATCACTATTTTAACGATGTCAGCAGTTTTCAATGATGACGTCATCACTTTCTAAATGGCCGTCTAACAGTACATTTTAAGACAAAAGCTCTGATCTAATCAAACGCATTTCTGGATCGTTTTGTGGCAATGTTTTGTCAGGTAGTTATTCTGAATCACTTAATTTAACGTTTCAAGGTACATATATATTCGCCTCAAATCCATTTACCGCCAGAACCTGAAGAACTGATGCCATAAACTTCCCATTCGCTCTCCAGTTCATCAGAAAGTTCAGTGCTACTTAGGTCAGAGTCTGCCTGGTCTGTTGTTTCCTTGTATTCGTTACTAGCACTGATTTCGTCGACACTACGGGCCTATTTCGGTACCCCTGTACATCTTTTGCATTTCTTTGTAGCAGGGAGATTTTCACTGCCACTTTCGACATCTGCCCCAACGCTTTCTGAAAGTCTGTTCTTGTTTTTCCGTCTTGACTTCAAAGAAGGAGGCAGCAGGGGACACGTGAAGCAAAAAGATTTCAAGGAAGACTCTTCAGAAGAACATTTCCAGCCACATCTTTCGAAAGAAAGTATTGACGGATGGCTCTATGCAACGCAACCGGCAGTAGGTTTCCCTGCGCGCTCTCAGAATGGCTATCTTCTAGGAATGTGAATCAGGAAGTAGTTTAATGTTAGTTTCATTTTGTTGTACATTTTTAGTCTTGTTTCCACATAGCTTCTCTTGACCTTACCAGAATACATTACCATTTGAACAAACTTATGAAAATCTTCTATATCGCTGTCACTAACCACTTTTTCTTCTCCAAGGCTGTCAAGCAGTTCAAGGTATCGCGGGCTCTTGATGACTGTCTTCAGCAACCTTACCTTTCCTACGTTGCGGAAATAGGATTTAGAATTACACCCAGATAAAGCATTTAAAGCCTGTAGATTGAGGCAAAGATCTCTTCCGAAATGGGAACCATTTGCGTTTAACATCGAGAAAAGCAAAAGCCCAATGTGTCTTCCTTCAAAAATCATTCTTGCTTCTAATTTCGATACAGGAGCTCGTGGCATTTATATCCTTGCAACATGTTTTGGTAATACACTTCTAAATGACCTCTTGCCCAGGTTCACCAACTTATACCCAGCTTCAGGAGCAACAAATTTGATAAGGCTGTGCATCCGCACTCGGTACGTTGGCATTGGTTTGATGGAGCGAACTGCTACCACTCCGTCTACTATCCAAGCGGCAGACTTCGGAGGCATGTCTTTGATCCATTGCCAATCTTCGAGCAAGAGTCGTTGCAAAGTTACTTTGTTTGACTGACACAAAGTTAAACCAGCTGTAGCGATAGCAATTGAAAGAGGAATGGTTGTAATGGGATGAGTAAACACCTCTTGCAGACTTCCTGCCTCCTCCTTCCTTCCAAAATGAATAGTTAAAGGCCTGTTTTGTGTTCCTTGACCACGGTAATTGCTGCAGCTTTTCCAGATCTGTCTTCAGCTTTGTTTTCTTGATCGGCGTGAAGCATTAGATATTAATTACCATTAATTAGGCAATCATTTGTGAAGCGATGCATATTCTCTTCTCCTATGATCGACGCTGCAAGGAGGTCAGTAGAACTTTATTGATCTAATTCTTCACCAGTTGGAGTCGACTTTGCAGGAGCAACAGAAAACCGATTTGTGTCATAGCTTCGAAGAGTTCCACAAGGCTATCATTATGTTTCTGAAGGATCTTTGTCCCACCTGGAATGCTGTACTTGTTAATTAATGATGACTTTGCGAAAAAGTATTGCTTCAGAGCGTCTCTAAACTTGCTATGAGAGTGAGACGTAGCAATCCAAGTGTTAACCGCATTAAAATTTGCTGAAGTCCCTGTATGGACCTGCAGGCCCTTTAGCTTCTTGGTTAAATAGTATCCCTTTTGCTCTGTATGTAAATCGCAATGAATTGCAGAGAATTTGTTTTGAAATTCCCGCCAAATCCTTGTTTGTTCCAATCTTGGAATGTTGTAGTTTGTTCACCCTGCAATGATTGAAGTGCAATGGAGAAGCAGATGTTGGTATGTACAGTAGCGGGCATAGTTGATGTGATTCAATGTAAATGTAAGCAGAATCATATTTCGCACTGCTTGCAAAAGTAGCTTAGTGTTGCTTTTCTGCACAGCTGCTACCATGCTCAACAAAGCAGACACTTTTCAGTTTTTTGACGATTTTCAAGAGTCAACAGTTTTTTGCATCAATCTGACCTGACTATACAAGCAACCCATCAGCACCTTGACCTGACTATACAAGTCAACATTCGTTCACATAATTTTGTTTATCTTTGCCTCCCTCATTTCATCCGCATGAACAAAAACATGAAATATGTCAAGAACAAACCTAAGAAAGAATCAACAGGCATCTTATTAAATATCTTTGGCAAGTTATTTAGCCCTGTCAGGGATATTAAACAAAGGCTTTAAAGTAATAAACCATATAATAATTGTTTCCTCCTGCCTCCTGGCAATGCCAATAATATAAGCCTTTGGCCTATGTGCAAAGCTCGATTTTGTACCGACGGCTTCAGATCCGGTCTTCGGAAACAATTATTTTAGGTTTAATCAGTAAAATTAAAATAATAATAACGAAAAACTGTGGATGGCGAAAGAACAGCTTCTTCTCCGTTATAAGAAAGTGTCAAGCAAAATCATGCATGATGTCAAATTGCGATAATGCCAAATTGTGCCTAGCAAAATTAGAGTCAGCTCGCTAGTCGACGGCCATTTTGAAAATGATGACGTCATCATTGAAAATTACTAACATCGTTAAAAAAGTGATTTGTATATATCATTGGAAAGCTTTCTTTCAGGCGAGCCCGAATCTAGTGGTTATATTGAAGTCAGACGTATACTTAAGAAGTTACAATGATTTTCAGTCTAGGAAACAGAACATTTTTGACGTCATCGGTAACGTGACTTAGATGAATTTTTGAAAATGTTGTAAGGGCTTAAATTATTCGTTATACCATAGAGTTCCAAAATCAGCCGAGAAAACAAAGGTTAGGCAATGCGGTCGATGGTTGAGAGGAATGCCCTGCCTAGGAGGATTTTTAGCTATTTGTGGGTGCTTTTTCGGTAAATATTAAAAAACTTTGTTGGGAAACGAGGCCTGAACACCTGCCTAGAGTGAAAAAGCTAGCGATCGCACTGCTTACATCCTATTAATTTTCATGACTAATTTAAAAACAATTAAGCCTCAGATTTTCAAAAAATTAAGAACAGCGAGCCTGAACCTAAATCTTATGGTTCTTAAATAAAAAAAGTGTAAAGCGTTACAAAATTTAAAAGCTTTGGAAGGAAAGGCAAGTGATTGTAACCTCATGGCACCACAAGCTGAGACTAATACAAGAACGATCTACAGATGAAACCTCCGGTAGACTCTTTCATATTGTATATGGGTGGGAGACCAATTAAAACAGTATTATTAGCTAAATCCTCGCCTCAAAACAAACTACAAAAGCAATAGTGCATCATGTATGTTCTGGGCCGCGCGGAAAGTTTCGGAGGTCCTGGGGCAAAACCAAAGGCCCATTTGCGAACGGAAAGAGCAGAAAATTTTGATTACCACGCCCTAAAGATGAGATTAAACTGGATTTCAGAATATTAGTTGCTGTCATTTTCTTACAATCGTTTAAAACCTTATATTATTCTTTAGGCATACTTTCGTAACTTCGGATTAATTCCATTTTTAAAATGAAATTCGTTATTTTATAAGGCCCCTTCGACTTTATAAAGTAATCAATTCCTCATTTATTGTGCAGTGAACCGATCACTGCGAACTTTTACTGTTTATCACTGCACAAAATTGTTTTATCACTATACAAATTGATTATCACTACACCTTAAAAACAGGTATGATTTAAAAACAAGTATCCCAAAAATACTACGAAAAACATCAATTGATTTTGAAGCAGAATGAATAAGGAAAAATGGCCACAGTCTTGACACCTGATCTCATTGACACAGAATTTATACAAAATTTACGCGAGTAGGGAAGTTTAAAAACTTTTAATGCAAAACTGGCTTTCATTGCGGCAATAAGGTACATGAATTAGTATTTAAGGCGCGCAGTTGAAACTAACTGTAGAAATATTTCAAATTGTAGCTGTAGAAATACAACGCAAAATCTAACACAAAGATAGCTGTTTGCGAGTGAATTCTAGGACGAAACCTGATGACACAAAAAGCACTGCTTTAAAATGCAAGTCGATGCGTTACTTTGGCGCCCATAGGGCAACGCTCTAGCAAGTGAAGATCTTGCTTATAATGAACTGGCCACTAGGAAAACGCCATAGATGATCAATGGCCTGCTAATAATAACTGCTCTTCTCTCTAAAACGGCCATTCTAGAGCCACCGCGATTTGATAGTGGAAAACAATACCTCGTTTGGCTTAATAATATCTGATAACAGAAACGCCGAAAACTTAAATGCGAGCAATGCATTTTCAACAAAACATTCATTTACCCTAACGATAGTGCTTGCTTTATGTCTGCCACGAGTTTGATGTAACATCCTCACAAATTGCACTTTCTTATGTCACTTTCTTAAGTGTACAGGCGTTTAAATCTGAAGCAAACCCCATTTTCAATGCATTCGAGGCATGCATTTAACAACTATAATCAACTACAAAGATTAAAAGCAAACCTTAGCAGAAATACAATTTGACCTGCCAGCTACCATCTTAACAAAAACACACTCATAAAATCATAAAAAACAGATTTATCTTTCCAATGACCTGACTGGTTGAAGGCTTAGCCGATTTTTGTGTAAACGAAGTTGACCTCCGGAAATAGAAAAACCGCAATACCATCAAAATGCAACTACTGAGTTTGTTAACGAGAAGACAGGTGTCTTGGGCTCGTGGCTTTTTACTTTGTGCTCCATGCGTCCATAGCACTTTGTATTTCCCCTCTATTGACCATATCAGGATTGGCATTACAGCTGAAGCCAAGCAAGTTTGGGCTCACTTTCTGCATGCGTTTCTTGTGCTTCTTCCTTCTTCCGTTTGGGTCATCCCCTTCGGGGGATATCACATCATATCCACTTGACACGGCAGCTTCTGAGTTAGTGGTCGGAGTGGTGCTTTGCTGTGAAAAACAACTCGGAATTAATTGATTAAAATTGAAAATGTAAATAGGTATCATTTCCTCCATCCTTGGCAAAAACAAACACCGAAAATTAAAAATTCTGAGGAAAAGAGACTTACGGGTGATCGCTGCTTTCTATTTCTTCTGTTCCATTCCAGGAATTCCTTTGCAAACTTTTCAGCATTACCAAACTCTCCGAAATAGCTTCTAATGTATTCATTGACCTGATTAAATAATAACAACAATACTTTCAGTAAGAATGTCTTGTTAAAGCGGGAATCAACAGCATTCAACAGAAGGAAGATTTGCAGAGTTGACCTGTCTTCAATGCATAATCATCGTCTAATCAATCTCAAAATGAATCAGAGAGAAAATAGTACAATATCATTTAGAAGCTGACATATTGGCGTAAGTCTGCCGTATTCTTATTCGCCTGTCAGATTCATTACAATAAATGAAGCAAAAATTAAACATGTTTTGAAAAACAGAAAAGGCTCTAGAGTTCTCGATTGACAACGCAAAATTTTCAATGGGCGCGCACAAGTCAAAATAAACCAATGGTTGCCAAGGGAAAGCAAATCTTGTAAAAAACAATCTCAAGCAGGTCGGTGAATTTTCAAATCTCTTCGAATTTACGCAATAGAAATGAAAGGATATTAAAGGTCGCCATAGTGACATCATGCCAATTAGTGCATTTAAATGTCTCTTTGAGTATACTATTAGAGCAGCTGCTTGGCCACAACATGGCAGCCTAATTTAGGTCGGGGAAAACACTAAAATTTTTACATCAGGTACTCATTTTCATAGAGCATGGAAACAGATCCAAAATGTAGAGAGATGGTATATACAAATTCGCATCGAAAAAACATCAACTAAATGTTAACAAACTTAAGTTGAAGAAAGAGTGTCCTTCAAGTCAAAGTGAACACACAGAAAGTTATTAGAAATTCTAAATGTCTCTTTAAAAATGATATTTAATAATGCTTTTAGCAACAGGCCTAATATGACATATAAAAAGATATCACTCAAACCGTCCACTGTATAAAAAGCCTGCTTACAGGAAGTGGGCTAGTTTCCAAACGTGGGATCGTATTCGCAAATGTTTACACGAGGAAACGATTCATCCCCCTTAGGTGGGATGGCCTCTTCTTTGAAAACTGTAAATGAGCTTTTTTAGTTTTTGGCGTTACAAAAATGAACATTAGTTTTCCTCAATAATGGTGAATAAAAATTTGATTCCTTTTCCGACTGTTAAATTATACGGTATGGTCAGATTCAGATTACGGAATCTTGATTTGTGCTCGATCTATCAAATTATGCGATCAACAGGCCCTGAGATATTATCGTAAAATTAGAACACGTACCTCGTATGGCGACTCTATTTCTTGCAAGAAACTCACAAATGTTGGCACTAGGGGGAACATTTCAAAAATACAGTTTTTAAGAGTACTAACTACAAATTTGAAGTTATGACCAATTGAATTTGACATGGGGGTCTATTCTGACAAAGGGTGTCTTCTCAGCTACAACTCGTGGATATTGAAAAGTAAATCATCCTTTGTTGCATAGCATGGATTAACAGAAAAGGGAGAGTAGCAAAAGAGCGGTGCTAGTTATCTGCTGCAGAGGAAAGTGAAGATAACTCATACATGCGGATCAACACATGTCTCGTTGTGGATTGGTTAACGAGAACAATAGCTGGAACAATAAACACGATTCCAGCACTCCGCCATATTTTTTTAATGCGATAAATTAAAGGGGGACTAGTTGATCATCGTCGTGACAGATTGCCTTTAAGACGCGTCGAAATCATCATAATGATATACTACTGACAAGTCTACTGACAACTGTTATCATAATGAGATTGAAATATTAAGGTTTACGAAAAGGATTCAATAAAATAAATATGCGTTGTGTAACACTTTATGAATAGGCAAGTTTAAAAAAATAAATAAAATATCTTACCATCAACATATCTGGCGATTCCTGGCATGTTTTTATTCACCCAGTGAACAAAGTCATCGCAAGGATTTGTTTGTTGAAACAGCCGATGAACAACTTCCTAAATGTCCAAAAGGATTGTAAGTAGGTGCAAAATCAGCAAAAATATCGTTATGCACTTACTAAATTGATTTGCATTGCATGCGTTATTTTGCGTTGCATCTTAACACGACATCAAGTTCTTATTCTTTCGCGATCCATCCTGTATCTGGTTTACTGGAGCAAAATACCTTTCATGATATAAACAATAATATTTTGCACAAAAATCTGATGAAACATGAAATGTCTCAAAATATTGGCATCGACAGTGTTTCAACAACAGTCTAGTCTAATTACCCTTCAAATAATTACAAAGAAAGCTCACCTCATCTTTTGACTTTTTGTTTTGTTTTGATGTCACGTTCAGGGTAGGGAATGCAGAGTCACTTTAAAACAGAGCAAGAGCAAGGCATTAATTCCATGTCCTTAATTAAATTTGCAATTTACTTCAAAATTTGCAATTTACAACACAACCTTATATTTTTCCAGGGGCTGTATGGTCTCAATTTAGTCATATTTTTCATAGACGCACACATGTTTTAGCCAAAAGATAGGCGTATTTTTCACCAAAATAGAACTTATTTTTCATAACATGTCAATATACCTTGATGGAGAGACAGTAGAATTGCACGTAAAACTTGGAGCTTAAAATTGATTCAACATGACAATTTTGTTAATAGCTTTTTTATCGTTTCAGTGATTTTTAACAGACAAATTAACAGCAGAGCGCAACTCTTTTTTTTCACTTCTATGAGCCTCTGGTTAAAATGTGCAATCTTTCTTAAAATATGTGCTATAAAATTGTTTTTGAATTTAACATAAGCTTTTGTAGGTGGGTGTAAGTAATTAGAATTGAAATTTAAAGAGCCACGTATCATATTTCTCTTTTGAAAATACCTTAATAGGCCCTGGTGTGATTTACAATTCATATGTAGGCAAAGTTTAACATGGGGTGAGGCTCAAACAAGAACATGTCTACCTACCGCGGCAAGAGGCAACTGTATTGTCTATCCAATTCGCCATATACGCAGTCAGATGTTAAATAATATCGGGGATCTCGTCGGCCTAGATACTTTAACAAGCAAGTGACATTTTTATACATACCTGAACTGTGCTGAACCATGTACAGTTAAAAAAAAGATACATTGAAGGCTAAGAATTCTTACCTGACGACTCTAGGCTTGGAACTGCCCTTTGAAAATTGCGAAGATTCTTGCATGGATGATGACCTTGTCATGACGTCATCCCAAAACAGATTATCATACGCACCAAAGTTAGCGGGGCTCGACGCACTCTTCGTCCACACCGAAGCATTTGGTAGTCCATGGCTCATCTGCAAAGCATTGCCCGTAAAAAATTACAAAATGAACCCATTCACTGCTTTGAAGAATAGGGCTCAGCAGCAAAGAAACACTAGTTAGATTAGTTGAAGAAGAAAGGAAAGTCGTAGAATTTCAACAAGAGATGTAGAGTGAATCTACAAATCATTTTTACACACATGATTGACCCAAACAAAAGATACGAAAATTAACGCCACGAATATCTAGGTGCCAAAAACAGATGCCAAACACAAGGAGCTAGGCTAGGAGGGCCGCTGGTAAGTCTTCAGTATCAATGAAACAAACAGGTCTCTACTGACTAAAGAAGTAAATGACTGAATACAGAAGACCTTGTTAATACAAGGAATAACTAAAAATAAAACTTTGGCTAGTGTGGTAATTCGAATATATGTTTTATCAGCATAAGAGTCAAGGGAAGCTCATCATGATAAACTGGTCTAATGAATACACAAAACAACAGATTTTGACAAAATTTTATGGGAAAAGACCACAATACTATAAAAAGAATAATAGTACTTTTATGTAGCATTTAAAAAGTCACAATAGCATACCCTTGGTTGCTGTGTATTCAACGGTTGATGGTGTTGGTTTCTCGACATTGCCAACAACTTTCGGGACTCTTCTTCCTGGATTTGGCGCAGTGACATCACAGGGGGGCCACTAGTGAACATTTTACGAAATATATAATAACATACATAGAAATGTGCTTCTGCAAAATAGTCTGAAAATGGACGAACGAGCGAAATGGGTTGACGAGCCCAAAGAAAGAACTCGTAAGCAAATGTAAAAATTCATGACTGTTACTGCAATGTGAAATGCAATAAAAAAGTTATGACTGATATGGCTGTCTAAAATGCAATGAAAATGTCATGAATCTTAAATTGCATTTTACATTACTACAATGCAACTTGCCATGCAAATTGTGGTGAGTGATAGCACAAAGTGAAATGTAATTTCCATTGCCATGACTGACATTGGAATGTAATATGCATGTAAATTGTCATGACTATTACATTTCAATGCAATGACTATTACAGAGCAATGTCGCATGTCATATCAAGTCTTTTAAAGGTACAAAGGCCTAATATTGATTTATGCCAGAGACAATAGCCTACTCTGCTAAGGGAGCAATTATCAGGCGAATCATTGTACTAAATACAGCTTTTAAACCACTGGATACGTAATATTGCGCTGTAATTAGGCTGATGTCAAAAAATAGCTAACCCCTTTTCCGTCCAGCCAGCAGCAGCTCTTTGTTGTTGTTGTTGCAACTGTTGCTCGTGTGCCTGAATTTGCTTCATTTTCTCATGAATCAACATCTGCCTCTCCTCCTCTAATCTTTGTATTTCCGCCAATGAAGGGGCACTTGAAGTACTGGGAATATTCCAAGTATGAGCTTCATTCATCTATAAGATATTAAGCAAATGTTGAAAAATTCACATATACCAAAATGAAATTCATAGAGCAAAGTTCTAATCATAATTTGAGATACTGAAGGAAGCATTAAAACAAAAGTATCCTTAAAAATGTAGAAAGTGTTTTCGATGCCGCATTAGAAAACTGAGCCTTAGGCATACGTTTTGTCTCCTTTGCTCTTGCTGAATCCTTTCTTGACGATTCTGCTTTTGCTGCTGTTGCACCAGCAGTTGCCGCTGTTTCATTTGATGCAGCATATGCTGTTGCTGTTTCAACTGTCTCTGCTGCATTTCAAGATTCATTTGGTGTTCTCTTTCTTCGTCTTCTTTTTTTCTCTGTGCTGCCAGAAATTCCTGTTGTTGCTTTTCGAGAATCTCTTGCGTCCTTTGGGCTTCTTCATCTTGCCTTTGCTGCTTTTCTCTGTCCTCTTTCTTCTGCGGAGAGAGCACCTATCAACTTGCTACAGTGGTCCTACTGTTAAATTGTAACATATATGGAACATTGAAATAAAAAACAAGGTACATACTCGTGTTTACAATAAGATTTTCCCTCTTTCTGAAAACACTTTCAACGTTTTGTACTGAATTTTGATTTCAGATTCGAACCCAAAACCAGAATTTCATACTTCTAAGCTTTCACGTAAACTCTTTCTTGTGATGACAATATAAGGTTAAAATAGATAATTTTATAATAGCTATTATAATATTGCGATTTACGAGTGTTATTAAATAGAAAAAATATCATGAAAATCAATTTATATATAAAAACGTCTTTTAAGGTCATCAAAGCACTTAGATTTTGTGTGGTGACATAGTTTCAATTCATCGTTATAATTTCTGGATCCCAAATCTTGAACTTCAAGATTCAAAAATCATTAAGGCGAAGATCATGGAAGATACATTATACCTATATTTCTAAAATAAACAATATAACCAAATTGAAAGTGCTTTCGCAAAAATGAAAGCATGGAAAGAAGCACAACAATTACAAATCAAAAACTTTTTACTAAAAACAAAGTCATGAAGAAGTGACCTTTTTTTCTCCGTCTTGCTTCTTCTTCTTTTCCTTGACTTTCTTTGAGCCTTGCCCAACCTTTGTCCTATCCTCAACTGCAGCGTCATACTCTTCCCCTTGTTTTATGTCTGAATCTGCAGGAGAGGTTGAGCCCGCAGTCCCGTTCGTTTTCCAGGCTTTGATACCAGCATCCTCCCTAGCTTCACTTGTACTTTGCGCAACATCCTGTAGAACAGCAGGTTATATTTGTGTAGCATTTGACTGTATCATTTGAGTTTATCAAGATTTTATCTAAAGTTTGTCTTTGAGCTTAGCTCGTTTAGCAAATAGTCTCAGCTTGACTTACTTATTGATGTAAAAGCAATGTTGCTTGGGAATATGAAAAGAAGTGTTTCAGAGCATACAAGATGGTGCTCTGTGGATGCTACATAATAACAAGCCGTTTTTTGAAAAGCAAGGAGAAAAGGCATAATATTTATATCCGAAAATGCATTAATGGTTAAGAGTAACGAGGCCAATAACGATTCATGTTATGCAGCGAAATCATTTTATGTTGGTAAACGCCTAAATATGAAACTAAAACACAACGCAGATTTGAAATACAATCAATTAAATATTTTGTGTAACGTAATTACTATTAGTGTAAGGTAATAGTTTATCAAATAGGTATCTTCAGGTGTAGGTAGCAAATACTGTACGTGGTCGTAATCAAACTCCAGTTTACAGCCTAAAAAGCAACCATCATTCAAATACGCCAACATTCAGTGAATCGCGAGTCCATCCTTAGAGATCTTAACGGTAGCCAAGAAAGTTTTTTTTCATGTTTCTTCTTTGTGAGCCTTTGTCAGAGCCATAACCATATATATTATTATTTAGTAGACTAGGCTGACAAGAGGAAATAATTCCACAATGGTGCTACCCAGTGTGAATAATGCACTTGGTCGGAATCAAACTCTCGGTATAAAAGCAATGACTTAATGAAATGATCGGTGACTTTCAAAGCTGCCCATGGAATACTGATAAGCTACTGTAGCAACACCAAATCGAATTAAAAATACAATATGGTAATCATCATTCTATTATGTTGAAACAAAAACATTCTTACAGGTTCAGATTTGGCTCCAATCTTCTCTGAGCTTCTGTGGTGTTCCAATTTTGCATTCGGTAAGCTGCAGAGAGACGAAGCAATTCTAGATGCTTTAAATCTTAGATGTGATCAAACATATAGCATAGAAGTAAATAATCTTAAGTCCACTGGCATGAAATATCAAAATTTTGCAAAAGGCTTCTTCTTAGGAAGAAAACATTGATAAAGCTACATCTACAAATATTTTTCCAAAAAAGGGCCATAAGCTGGATCGATTTTCTGTTGATTTGTTTATTCTTTTCTTAAAAGACGCACTTTACATCTAAAGGTAAGCAGAAACTTCGAAAATCTTTTTTGACGCGGCCCAATTCGAGATGAAACATCACAACCTGACTTGAAATTTTCACCAACACTAGAGCCAAAGCAAGACAACTAAATGGACTCAAAACAACATAAAAACTACCTTTTTACTAGTGTTCACCAATTTACAGCGAAAAGCTACTAAAATCGAGCAACAAGCCCCGAAGAAACCCCTGCATGAAGACTTAAAACGTAGCTATGCTTTTCGGATTTTGAAGCCAAATCATTCACCCTAAAGATTCGTCTTTATCCAAATCACGGCAATGAACAAAACTTCCAGTTACTGGATATTTAACCATAGATAAAAATGGAGTTTGTTCAGATAATAAATAATTGTGGCAAGAAATTGTAAGGAAACAAGGGTAGAGAATTACTCTTAACATGGATAGAACACAAAAACATTACGTTGCAAAAACATTGCATTGCAAAAACATTGTATTAATTACTTTGCATTATTCCACATGACTGGATCGGGGTGTGACGATGTTGGCGTCCAAGGCGTGGATGCGAGATCTTAAATTGAAAAATTGAAAGATAAGATTATTTCAATAAATCACAGCCTGGAAACAAATTTTTAACTGCATGAAAGATTCAAGAATTTTTTTTACAAAAATGTATCGCCATTTAGTCAGAGTTAAAAAAGCCCAGTAGGATGTTTTCTTTCCTGGATAGCTTGCCTTAAAAGAATTACATGCAATTCGTTTATGACACCGTTTCAAATTTAGAAACTGCCAATGTGTGGCATTCCTCAAAGAATCACAACACGAAAGACACATAAAGGGGAATGAGCTGACTTGTATGTCTACTGCATAGTCAGGACTAAATTTGGTACTTTTGTGAATTTCAACAAAATAATACCAGACGGTGGTAAAGGTAAGAATTTCTTACTTGGAGATGGGGTAGGACTTTCTCCCCAGATTGAGACATCTTCTGGAAAGTTCAGATTATGAGGCCTTTGCTGCATTTCATTAAACTGCTGTTGTTCCTTAAAAGAAAATCCACATACATTATCTATCAGGTGATCATCGCTTACCAGGCGATCTATCATAAGACAAAACTTTGGAAAATCGTGGCACCCTCGTATATTTTGATACTGCGGTTTACTTAATAAATATAATACATTTTGATACATTAGGAGACGAGCAAGTTATTTTAGTCAAGAGATTTAAAGCAAGAGGCTACTTTAATTATGTTGTTTTAATGCATGCAATAACAATAAACCTCTCTTCATTTCTTGTAAAGAAGTCTTCGCCATAATTATACAAGAAACATGAAAACAAAATAGAAATTGTAGGTTCTACCTTCATTTGTTGCAGAATCCTCAGTTCGTGTTGCTCAATTTGCTGCCGCTGTTGTTGCACTTTCCTTTGCTGTGATGTGATTCGCTGATACTCTTCCTGCTGCCTTCTAGCAAGATGGTCTCCCTGCTGTCTTCTAGTAAGATGGTCTCCCTGCTGCCTTCTAGCAAGCTGAGCAGCATAAACTTGTGACTAATAAAATGAAAAAGGTCCTAGGAGCTATCATACTTTCCCTGCTTGCTGGATTAAAGCAACCATTACAGTATTTTGGTGGTAAACCCTCTTGACAAATAAGTCTAAAATCAATTTTTTTTGCCAAAAACAAGGCAATTTCTATCAGTAGAAGATTGGAGCAAATATAAGTTCAAAATCCAGCTGTTCAGTATAAAATTATGTCGATTTTGTTGTTTCATAAATTTTATTTTGAAATAAAAAACTGAGTAAAGCAACCAGCGATAATTAAGTTTAAACTGATGTGATAAAAAGTTTATAGAAGACGTACAGTGATAGAGGGCGGCTCGGGTCCAGGCTGGAACGGCACTCTGTTCCATAGTTTGATAATGTCGCCTGAAATGAGCGAAGAAATAGCAGAAGTAAATTTCTGACAGAAGAAGCAGACATACCAGCAATTTAAAAACTGCTAAATGTAAGGCCTATCTACACAACCAAACACCCTTACAAAAACATTACCATGAATTTGCATATACCATCAAGCTTCATCAAGCAAGATTATGCAAACATGATCATACATTTGTTGGGCGATGTTCATGAGCCATGATGTGTCGTCACACACCAAACAACGTTATACCAACTTAATTAGCTGTAAATAGCATCAGGTTTCGAGAAAGAAGTTGGTTAAGGTGCGATAGTAATAACATAAGATTGTATAGATGATAAAAACGTTTAGAAATATATCTTCAAAACTTATGCATCACAAAAATTGCTAGATCTGCAAAGTTGCATTGTTTCATTTGGCAAATGATCTTCCAATATCACCATTACATAATATTAAACCTCACTGAACTGCATGTATCAGCCAACAGCTTTAGAACAAAGTAAATCGATTGAACTAAGGGTCTAGTGATCTGTTTACCTAGCGGCAGAAAAATTTCGTCGCAAACACGTCTAACAAGAAGTTCCATGGTAAAGTACCCGGCTTTGAACCACTCCAGCATCTCTTCACATGAAAATGGACCTTGTAAAAGAAGAACATTGAAAAAAATCAAGCATTATATGTAAGGATAAAATGCGACTTGACAAAGGATAGTTGTGTAACGAGAACTAACTATTCTGCTTACCTTGGATTTCTCCTTGTGGATCTCGGTAAATCCAGGCTTGCATTCCTTTGATGAGTCCGCCCGGTTCAGCCTTCTTTGCAAAAATTATACTTGGATCCAACACATTGCAGTCATTTGTGTCTGGTTGTTGGGGCGCCATTTGATTCGTAGGGTTTATATTATCAATCTTAGGATAAAAGAAAGAAATTTGGAAATATTGGTGAGAAATGATGATTAGAATAACATTCAGGACTGATCTTTGGAAAAACTAAAGAATAAATAGTAGAATTTAACTGAAATACCTCGTCATCCAATTTGTCAATCAGATTTTTTATATCATCTTCAATGTTGGGGACATTTTCATCGTGGTCGTTAGCTCGTGGAAAGGCCTTTGAATGGCTTTCTGCCAAGATTTTTCTCATGTCGTGTTGCACTGACCTTACGTCATCAATGGTCAAATCGTCTACCTTTCGAGCGTTTTCGTTAATTCTTGAGTTGCTCTCTTTTGTATTTACAGATGAAAATTCTTTTTCTAATTCGGATACTGAAATATGACCAGGGGTGATGCTCTTAGTTGGCGATTTGACGGGATTTGAAGACAAGAGCTCCTTTAAACGCTTTTCTGTGCGTTGTTCTGTCTCCAGCGAAACGGAAGAGGATGTGTTGAGGTTGTAAGATGCTTGACTTTCAAGCTCAGATGACGATTCTCGGCTGGCCTTACTCGCGGTGGCACCCTCCTTTTCTGATTTAACACCACTATCCATGTAATTAATTGTGCCTCCAAAATCATTTTTCCTCTTCCCCGTTGCTTCTACCTTATTTGAACCAGCATCATAATCCTCAAATACCGGCTAAAACAAAATTCCTGTTATGGTGATGCACCACTTGAGAGAAGCAGTTCCTTATCATCAATAAACTTTAATATTTAATTACAACCAATTATGATTCTCTACACGATGTGGAAGACTTAGAAGAATCTTCACATTTGACAAAACGCTCACTGTATCGTCCCAAAATAATACATTGCATAACACGAAAAGCACTAGTTAAACAGTAGAGCAAAACAAGAATTACTGGTGCCAATCCTCTAAATTGAAAATTGGTCATCATGTTTGTAATGGATCCAGATTTGTAATCTAGCCTTGCTGATCAAATCTTTGAGATCATAGGATTGGCACCAGTATATACCCTAACTACAGAGATACATCACTGACATAACAGTACCAGCTTTGGAAAACAGCTGATGAGAGTTTGGAAGGAATTTTCGAGACGTGTCGTAACAAAGATAAGATTTTTGTTTTAGAGCAAGCTGTTGTACCTCTCACAGTTCATGTAGTTGTCTGATGGGAAACATCAGTGCAGCTCTGCAGTGGTTGGTGATGTAACAACTTAAAGGATAATTAATTCTCAAGCACATTGATACTTTGTTCTAATAAACTGAAAAACTTTTTCTCAAATATGCATTATCCTTATTAACATTTTGTTTTTACTTTCAAGGTTGTAGAGGAATCTCCAAATTTCAGAATAGCTCATACAAGTTAAGCGCATTACAATTATTAAGTATTCAAGTGTCCCTTTTATAAATGACATTGTTATGATTTGTTTGACGATTCATTGATAAAAAACAACAGAGGATTGCTACATACCTCTGTAGTATCATCCTTGCCTGTCTTTGAAGCAGGGTCATCGGCGCTCTGAATCGGTAGATAACACGCAGTCAGTTAACGCATTTAAGCTCATTATTGAAAGAAATGTCCATTGATTTTGTTTAGTTGTTTGCAGCATTGTTTAAGAATTCCATCACACGGGAACCCAATTACAAAAGGCTTTGGTACCATCTTCACAAAATAAGTTTGCATAAATGAGATTTTTTGCAAATGACTCCGAGGTTACCCTTACATCCTTTGCGGATTGGCTTCTATGTCTTGAAATGATTGCAAAAACTGTAGTGGCTACAGCCTAAACAAATCACCTTTTTTCTCTTATACCACAAGGCTTAAGATTCAAAAGGTGTATGAAAAATCTTGGGACTTGCTAAAATTAATAACTATATTTAGAGGCATAACGTTTTGTAGCGACAATAGCACATTTGGCAGAATGTTGTTTGTAGGCTAGCAGGATCAGAGGGGTACAGATCAAACGTAGAGTTTTTGTCAAAACAATGTAACAGCTTTTATACAATCAAGTTAAAAACAATCAGTTTGAAAAGACAGTTGATAGGAAATTTTCTCTACAGAATGCTCATGAAGTGTTTCTTCATATCTTTTGGATTTTAAGTTTTTTCATAAAAAGGAAAACCGCATGTCTGAAGCTTTTATTTCATTAGGCAGGCTGTGTCACTTGGCAGTGATAGACGTTGAAATAACAACGCTACGAATTCTCTAGGGCTAAAAAAACCCAAAAGACGTACTCGCAAGGATTTGAACTGTCCTGATGAGTCAAAGGTACCAACGTCTTGTTCAACATCATCGTCACACCACTCTGGCAGTCCACTCGTGCTACTGGCCCTGTTCCAGGAGCGTCTCTGCGAATTCTCATTGTCCTCATCCTTGCTTTTATCCGACCGCCAGTTTCGCGAAGCATCTAGCAATAATAAATTTTCTAGATAAATAATTTATCTGCAAACATGTATTATTTTAAAACGGCTTGCATTGAAAAGCCCGTATTAATGCAGGAGGATGAACTACACAAGACAAAACAATAAATATGGAAAGACGAATTCAAAAATTGTTTCACAAAAAATCGATTCAAAATGAGTTATTTTTATGTTTAAGAATAAAAATGATCGAGATCCTATGATTTCTGAAAACCTAAAAAAACAGCACTTCATGGGATGTTACGATTAAAGAAAATATTCTGCAACATTATACCAGCAAAAATATATCTTAAATATAAAATATATCTTAAATATAAAATATATCTTAAATATAAAATATATCTTAAATATAAAATATATCTTAAATATAAAATATATCTTAAATATAAAATATATCTTAAATATAAAATATATCTTAAATATAAAATATATCTTAAATATAAAATATATCTTTGGCCGATACTGTCATCCTTAAGATCGTTGAATGTTCAGAGCGGCATAAGGAGCAGTTAAAAATGAAAGGGGGAATTTCACAGGAAATAGTTCTCAGGTCAGGTCTGTACTCTACTTTAATGGTGACTTGACTATCTTTCATCTGTTGTACAGGTTGGGTAAGTGAAAGCAACTGAGTTTCCAGCAGAGAATGCTAGTGACCAAGATAATGTTAGTGACGAACAGGTGACCAACAGTAAAATCCAGATAAGAAATATTTCTGGGCTATCTTATCTATCTTCATGATATCAAAAAGGCATTAATCCTGACCCTGAGGTGTTGAGTAACGTTCCTTAGATGATGTCATTTACAGAGAATAACATCATTACATTGCAAAGCAAAAAAGCAAAAAAAGCATCGGCCTTTAACCATTCATTGAAATAGCGTTTATAATAGTATTCAATATTGTGGAATCTGATAGGATTGCCGAATATTTAGAACTCTCCCCTGACTTGAATATTTCCCCTGACTTGAAGTTAATCCGTTTTTAGCCAGGGTTCCGTGCCAGGGAGACAAACAGTTTTCACGTGGCGCAAAAATTACAGAAATCAGTAGTTCGAAGGGTGTGTTATAACAAAAATAGCGAATGCAGAAAAGTGGTCGAAACTGTGGCAAACAAGTATTTGGAACAAAACAAATATAATCAGGGACAGAAACCAAGAAAATTTGTAGAAGAACATTGGTACATACCTGCGGAGCCCTTTCGCCATGATCGTTGCCCTGAAATTCGCCAGCCACCACCATCGTCCTCTTCTTGACTGATACTTCGCCAAGGTTCTCTCTCAGTTGTTGCTCCTCCTCGGTCGCTCGGTAATCGGGGTCGAGGCTCAAGTCCACCGCGCACTACAAAGAAAACCATCATGAAAGTGAGCTATCGATTTTTTATAGCACAAGTCTACAGAAACAACACAACTTGTATACGTATACAAATATTGATATTTTTCAAGCGACCGGACGAAAATCGAGCATAAATTTCCTGCAACAATCGGAAAGATAAAAGAAGAAAGGGACTGGTTTCAAAAACCGTAATGATGTGTCACCAGTTTTATGTAAATAAAAGTATAAGCTACATTTATAAAGATTTAGGCAATTTTATTACCGCTTCAAAATCATTTTCAATATTGGTGAATGATAATATTCTTTATTCATGAAAACCTAAATTAATCTGGAATAGGAAGTTAGCTTTAATATTAACCTCCTAACAGGTGACAATATTTACAATCAGATATAAAAGTTTGCTATAACGTAAGTAAAAAAAGTAGAAATGCAGAATAAATAAATAAAATAAAAATCTTTACGCCTAGTTCTTGAAGTTGCTTATTTTTTTTATTTCTTGATGCCATGAAAACAAAACACTATACATTCTGTGTAGGTGTCGCTAGATTCTAAACGTTTGATTTTGATGTTTTAAAAAATGGAAATTCAATCAAGCAGGAAAATGAAACACTCGAAATTACGAAAGGAAGGCACCTACATAAGCCAAATTGCTTTTGTCTTCATGTTCTTCCTTTTGATGATCATGAAAGAAACAAAGGTGCTTCTTGCTAAAGGGCATATCTAAAAAGAATTCATGCGACTGCCCGATCGCAAGACAATTCATAATTGGAGGGACAGTGTGATAAATGGACTGCTAGATTAAAAGCACAAGACAAAACAATAGGAACGAATGCTTTTACCTCCAGGGGGTTCTCCTCTTCCTGAGATTCGCTCTGTGCTCCCACCCCTTGCGCTGAAACACCAAAAAAGAAAATCCATAAGGCAACCGAAAAACAGATAATTCGAAGACAGAGAGCAGACGAAGTTACAAAACATTTAGCAGAACAAGATTCAGAGCAATCGAAGTGGTTCAGGTGAAAAACTCTTGGATCGGTGCTAGCGTCATATGGGCTTAACTATTGCCATATCTGAAATCATTTGTTGGAATACTCATCTTCTTCTGATTTTCACTAAAACACTTGAAATTGATAGAAATTCTACTTTTCCTCAAGTCATTTCTTTTCTCTCGATGTAGTTTTTCACTTACATCTACACCTCCTTGTGGCATTAAAGAAACTGTCAAGTAAAATTGCAAAAATGTAACGATATGACTGGAATGGGGATTTTTGGTTAGACCGTTTTTGTCAATTAAAATCTACATCTATCAGCTTTTAAAGAGGGAACTAGGTATATCTACAGCACAAAAATGATTGAAAACAACGATCAGCTATGCACCATCAGCACATACCCTTCTGTCCAAGGCCTTCTTGTGTACTGGTCTCTTTGATTGCTGTACCCACTTTCGTCATTTGATAATGTCCTGTATGTTCCAGGCTGACCCTCACCTCGCCCTCTGCCTAGTATGGTGGAAGATAGAAATTATCAAGCATAAAGAAAGAGTTCTTAAGCTTTACAAAGAACTGCTTTCCTAATACGAACAAATAAAAAAAAGCAATATATTTTCTAATGAAGATAGGTACTAAAAGGTAAGGAACAGTTCCATACAAACTCATTCAGTAGTCAGAAACATTGTATGTTGCCCAAAATAAAATTAATGCCGGGCCTATGTTAGAGAAAACATGCCGATCGTCTTAACGCTCTCCACAACAGCGTGATTTTTCCTTAATTCTTGGCCAAAGGAATTGAAATATTTTGTTTCTTTGTAAATCAAAACAAAGGTCCTCGATTTTCAACTGTACAGTTTCTCTCTCTTTGAAGGAATGTCCAGGCAATAAATTTTGGTGTTTGAAGAATTAATGACAATAGAATTTCCGTTACGAATTGTATTTGAGCGCATATTATTTATCAATCTTCAAGTTGGTATCTTTGATTAGCATATATTTGTTTGATGTATTGGATAGATTGTAAATATATTGCTGAACAACATGAGTTTGTTACTTCACGTACCATGCACGAACTATTACAAAAACGAGATTCTATCACGAAAGATATGTCCCTTGACCAGTTCTAAAAAGAAGCTTATTTGACCACGGAAGGAAGGAAAAGAAAAAGTTGTGAAAGATAAATAAAATTCACAGTATAACTAAGCAAATTACCTCTGCTACCTCTTATTGCACCTCTGCCTCTTATTGGAGCGCCTCTACCAGTCATTCGTAGCACTACCTGACTGTTCACGCCAGCGACTTGACATCTCTGCAGTATGAAAATACCATTTAGCATAAATTCTAAGTAGTTAGTGGGAAGAAAGCACTAAGCATTATAAAATTGCTACCAGAACATCACTCTATATAACTTCCAATTCTAAAAAACTATTAAAAGATTTTTAAAACAAAATCAACAATATTGGAATTTAATTTTTTTGGCAAGCTATCAAAAACAGAGCTTGATAAACAAAAAGGTTTTCAAGAGATCTACCTCTTCTTCCTCGGTCATTGGAATAAATGAGAGAGGCTGACATTGTGTTTCTTGCACAATGACGTCACCGAAATCTTGCAATGATTTAGGCATTTTGACAGCTTCGGAAAATAAAGCAAGCATTTCCTCCCGCCCATACCGAAAATCAGCCAATTTGAATCGCTTCACAGCAACTGACTTGCTCTGCGTTTCAGTATTTGTGTCCCCACCAGCCAAAGCCCTGAGCCTATAAAAAAGAATAACCAGTTTCAAATTTGCACAAAAAACTGGGAACAACTCAAAAAGCCTATAAAACTAACAATGTTTAAATCTGAGCAATTTTTGGCGGTTCAAAATTTGAAAGAGGCTTTGAAAAAAGCAAACATATTACAGAAAGACAATCGAAGTATAAACGTCAGAATAAGGGTCCGAAAGAATAAGATGGAAAATTTTTACCCAGTTGTGAATCGAAATAGGCCAATGAAAAAAGTCGAGCACATGACCGGTATAGTTGTTTCAGACGAACAAGCTTTCAGTATGCTGTAAAATGTTTGCTTTTTTCCAAGCCAATTGTAAAACTTGCTGCAATATTTTACTTTTTGATTAGCAAAAATAACAGCCAAAATCCATAGAATCGACCTATGTAACTGTCGGCTTACGAAAGGTTTCAGCTGCAACAGGCGAACAGTCTTGTTTCAACTAATATTTCGCTTCTTAATGGTAGAATAATTCAACTGGGGAAGAAACTTCTATAAAATATACCTTGGTTATGACAGAATAAATTTCTTATGAGCGTGTGAGTATGAAAACTCCTTCAAGCCTACACCAATATTGCATGCAATGATACTAAATTGAACACTTTTGGTTATTAAGCAGCTATAAAAAAGTCATTTTACCACTCGGGACCAAAAGTCATCTTGAACTCCGACATGATCATTCTGCAAAAAAGAAGAAAAAATGAAAATAGCAGTGAGTAATTACAGAAATCTGGGATAGGCAAGTTAATCTAAAAACAGTACAATAGATATGCAAGATAAACTTACTAATTACAAAGGAAACTTGCTGCAAAATACAGTTGCTCCATTAAGATACTTTTACAAGATACTTCAAGCAAAAAAGAGAGAGACAAGTGGCGAATTCGCCCACATTCTTAAAATATGCAGGGACTCTGATACATTTTTGAAAGTGGGGGAGGGAGGGGGGGGAGGAGTACACGCACATTACAGGCTCTGCAAAAAAGCTCTATTATTTGCAAAAAGGGAGATCTGAAGCCCTGCTAAGCAAAATGTGCACAAGTTCTAAGTTGCTGGGTTGAGAAATTCAGACTTTTTAATTTAAATAGAATAAGCAGACCTTGTCACTTGTACTTTTGCAGGTCTGCTGTGGAGCCTTTGTCTCATTTGCTCAAACAGGCCATCACGAGAATAAACTTTGTATATGTACAAGAATAAATGTAGAAAAATTAAAAACCAATGCTGTATTATTAAAAGCAATTGTTGCTGAAGTCTCCTTTATCCTCTGATGTCGACAATTTTGTTACCAGCTCTTTTCAGGGTACAGAGCCAGGTAAAGAATTGAACTTTGAAAGGAGCAATTTTTCCTTCCAGTTTTAGTTTAAGAGAGTGATCCGCAGTTACCCTAAGCTTGTGAGGTGAGCATGGAGGGGAGCGTGAGCTGTAGCTGGCCTCAAACCGCCAGCCGCGAATAAGGGCAAACTTTTAATTGAGCAAAAGATGGTTGTCAATAAAAAACATATTTTGACAAAAGTTAAGTTGCAATGATGGCTGCTAAAGTTGTTAGAATTCAGTAATCTCCGAATGCATGAAGGTCGGCCTATGTAGAGATTATGTACTTTGTGGAACAAAATTTTTGTGTCAAACGAAACAAACAACGTTTCTTTTACTTCCACCTCCACTACAACGGTTCATTGGGCTTTCATACCTTTGCGAAAGAAAGGAAACAATGGCCGATTGAGCCAGCTGGGGCAAGAAGCCCCGACCGAACTGCCAAATCACGTCAAACCCTTTGTTTCCGCGCAGCAGACCAGAAATGAGATATCAAAAATGTTTATCCCCATTTTCAAAGTTTCGAAACTTTACTTCTACAGCGAGTACAGAAAAACGAAAGATATTTTCGAGTACTATGAGCCCCCATCTTTGTGAGCATAAATCATCGTTGAAATCTTCGCATGCAAAAATTTGTGTCAGTGCCTCTTTCCTCTTTAATATAAAAGTCTTCGAAACAAGGGTTTGTTCAAATTTCTTTGCTTTGTTTTGAAAAGTGCACTGGACTCTGCTTAAAGTCTGTATAAAGCTTGAAGTCTGCATAAAGCTTGAAGTCACACTGACACCTAAAGTAACTTAGACCTAAATTAGAAATATAATTCAGCATATAGAAATTTAGATGAAAATGTTGCTATATGAAAAATGGTTTAATGTACAGTTTGCAAATTGCTAATAATGAATTGATGCACAGTCCTGTTAATAGAGAGTCTTGAGTTGTAAAACAATTTAGTTGCTGTTCAGGGTTTCCCAATATGTTCTACAAAAAATTTCCTTGGGGCTGGGGTAAATCTGAAAACTTTCCAAACGGGGGCTGAAGCCTCCAAGCCCCTACCTTGCTGAAACCTTGTTGGAATAGAAAAGCTTCATTCACACAATATGAGCTATATAAATACTGCTGCAGAAGAAGATTCTAACTGTCTTATTTAGGAATAACATTTATGATTGTGTAGTTAGAATAAGTGTGCGAGAAAAAATGGTAAATTTTGAAGTAGTCTCCCTTAAAATAAGCCCCACCTAAAAGTAAAAATTGTTAAAAAGCCCTTTAGCTTGTTCAATCTCCCATCACAACATGCCAATGGTAACAATAAATTATTAGCCAGTGATAAGTAATAAAAATGAAAACTGAATGAATGGAGCAATGTGGCATCATTTTTGTTGAAAACAGCCATTTTGAAGGCTGCATTTCTTGAATTAAATGCAATAAGAGTGAAATGGCTGGGAAGCCAGGACTCACTAAAGTGTCTGAGCATGAGAGGAGCGCTTGCAGGCAAACCATGGTGACCACGTTTGCAAGCACAACTGAAAAAATGGTCTTTTTCAAAGTTTCCAATTGTTGAAAAATATAGAAAAGCAATCCAGCTACAAGTTTCACCATGATAATATTATTAAATGTTTTTCTTCCTTTGAATAAAATGATTGAGATAATTGAAAAAGATGAATAAGGCCATCACAACCAAGATCATGAAGCCCAGAAGCACATGCAGTTTTTGATAAAATTTGTGAAAAGGGCTAGAGATGATTTATCACAAAATTTCTACAATAAAGACATAAGGCCTTTAGTCTATTTACAGTCATGTGCACTCAAAGTAAAGGAAAGTAATGCATCCCATGTTGCACTCAAAGTAAAGGAAAGCAATGCTTCCCATTTTGCAGTTGCAGTCCTGAAAGGATAGTCATTTGTCATAATCTCCAAACAAATTGTGTTCATTATGTCAAATGTATTTGGCAATGAACTTGGTTCAAATTCAGAGATTTTTTAGAAGTCTGCAAAAGTAAGCTTTACCGCTTTGTGAAAGTGATTTATCTAGCAAAGCAAGAATGATAGATTTTCCTGACAACCAGTACAACATTCTGTTTTTGTTGCTGGGGCAAGTTATCAGTTGAATCGGTCATTGAATGAAAGCTAACATGTACAAAAATTCGAGACAAACTTCCAATCTTGGTCGAGTGTGCAAGAGATGGAAATCCTGATTGCTGTTTATGGTTCAAATATTAAAAAAGCTTAAAGTATCATTAATTATAGTAAAATATAAAAAAAATGACTGCCAGTTTGATCATTGCTCAAACAAAATTAAAGACTCAATCGCTTCAAATGTTTTGAAACAAATGAAAAAATAATATGGCAAGATTTCCCCTTTTGTCATAGCTAAAGTTTGCTCTAACTCTATAATGCTATTTTTGTTTATAACAATACCATCATTCTACAGTAATTTTCTGCTTAAGTAGTTCTTTGAAAATTGTCTGTTCTTTGAACGATAAAGGTGACTATTGGAAAAGAAATGAACCAAATCTCATATTGCTGTCATTGTTCCCAGAGCAAACAAACTACTAGTTATCCCAAATAGAATCCTAAACAGAAATCAGCTTCCCTACAGGACCTATTTTTTACATTTTGTGCATGATGCGCCATTAACCTTACTTTATGTCTCTTATTTCCAACAATTTTATATCCTACGCATATGAAAATCTTGCAGGCACCTTTTGCAAAACAGTTGGTGCTCCTGGGCAAGGTACAACAATTTTTAGGGAGGTCCAAGCTGATTTGATGACTAACTGTATTTAGAAAAGTAAAAAGGCTTGTATGAAATATGTGCTAGCAAACTTGGAAAACAGACATTTCTTGAGTAGACTTAATGTGGTTTGTAGCTAAAAGCATCTTACAGTTGCATCACCAACCCCCTCCAAAAAGGAGGAAAATGCAGCCCACATTGTTTTTCTCAATATTATAGAGAAGCTTGGTTGCCTTGGCTCCCTAGTTGTCCAAGGAATGCAAAACAATACAAGCACAAAACAATAAACTATGATATTTAAAGAAGAACAAGAACAGTTTCTTCATCACTTTCCTTGGTTTCTATTTACTCCATAGCATGGAAGGTTTCCTTGAAAGCAGCACACTAAAGTTCTTGATGAAAATCAATTTGTATTGCCTGTCCTCACAATGGCAAAGGATTAGACACATGCAGAACACTGTATGTGACCAACTTCCATATACTATAAAGACTAGAAGTTAGGTGAACCAGAAAAGTACTAAGAGCGCTCTATTGCTTTTTTCAAGAAGTTTTGAAGCATTGTTGCCAATGAAGTTGATGCAGTTGGTGAGCTTGTTTTATTGTACTAGTGCATTAAACTACATTTAGAGAACTTTCCATAAATGCAAAGTTACAAATCCTCCTTGCATTGTTTGGTTATTACAAAAGATGTCAAAACTTGCGTCGAATTTGTGTTTATAAAAACAGAAAGAATTATGCTTGCCAGTGCCAATTGTGACTACGAAGCCACTTTCTAGGTAGTAAAGTCCAGTTCCCTTTTGTTCAAAAGCAAAATTTGATTATGAACAAGATAAAACTGAACAAGATTTGATGGCACCATAGTGGAGTTTTTGCATTGAAGCATAGACAAAATGGGGTCTGACATATAAACCAGTACATTTTTGACTTGTACTGAAGAACTCTGAAACACAGAGTATTCCACTCGCATGTCCAAGCAAGATATTCCAGCTAGACATTTGGACTGTATTTTCACACATCCTATTTAGATGTAATTCTAGGTGCAGTACTAGAGGCATTACATCTATCATTGATAAACTATTGCTAACTAAACTTGAACTCATTATTTGGATACCTTGGCAAGCATTGGTTTTCTTTCCTTGTCAAGCATTGGTTTTCTTTCACTTAAAGGTTTTTAAAATGTCTTTATATAAAAAGATCTATACCAGTTTGCATTTCTTGATGTTGGTGTAGGGAAGGAAATTCACAGGAAATTCTGGTGCATTGAGGTGTGAGGACAGAGAAAATCTGGCTGGAAGCAGAGGGAGGGGACAGGGGCTACATTCCTTGGAAAAATAGTGTATGGGTGCAGGTGGAAGCTTATATATGATGATGCAGGAAAGATCTTTCCAACACACCACAAAGGATGCAGACTGGGATCTATTCTCTATTGCGGGTTGACATCATTGATTTTGTATCTCACAATCTATGGATCTTTCTCAAAAATGGACTTCAGAACTTAAATCTTAATCTTTAAATTAGATAATACTGAAAAAATCATGTTGTTTGGACTATTTGGTCGCGAGTTACTTTTCTTTGAATATCTAGATATTTCTTTAGATTTGACCAGAATTTGCTGCTGCAGTGAAAAAATTTCACTACAGCAGCAAATTCCATTAAAATGTATAGGAAAAGCTAAATCTTGAAAATGGGTTACTTCGCTGTCTGTCGGCCCAAAAAACTTGAAATTTTCAGCACAGACTAATTTCAACATGAAGATTCCAATTCTATGATCCATTTTTGCCAAATATGAAGAAAAAATTGCCCAGAACAGAGAATATTGATGGAAACCGGATGTTCAATAATAAATTGATACAAGACAAATATACTAGCCAGAGTATGAAGACAAAGCAAAGTTTGATGAAGAATCCATGCCTAATTTTGATGCCAATTTTCCACATATGTGCATGTCTTTAAAAACAGTCATTAGATCAATCCTATATTACCTTTGCTGGAAAAATATATCTGATTAGCGTTTTCTGAAAACAATTGGCATTTTGAGTTTATATATTACACAGGTTTGGGAATCTAATAGTCGCCTGATTTATAACGATGACACTATAGTGCATGCGATGACACTCAGTCAAGTTACAAAAAAATTCCAAAAAGTGAAACACAAAAAGTAAGCCACCTATTTGTGCTACATTCGGACTATGCTAAGATACATCAAAAGAAAACTTGAATCATTCATCGACAGACTCGTAAAAGAAAGATGATAAATTGAAAGTTTTATGCCTTGGCGCATTCCTAAACTTGTATTTATCGTTTCATCTGGCCTGTCATACATCTTCAAACTACCACGTCAAAAAAAGGGCAAAAAACCGTAGTAGACTTTAGTCATGTTCTTCTTACGAAAATTTGGTAAATTTATATGAAGTGTCAAGAATTTTTATCGTCTCTGTACCGTTTACATTGTACCCTTGCGGTTACAGATCAAAGACGTGGTAGTTACAGACTTATCTTGAAACGGGCCTAAACAGAACAGTGTGTGATTCCTAGATTCTTCTTCAGATATTCATCCAATGTGGATAAACTACATTATAGGCATAACCTCTTACCACTTATTATGGAAGTGTTTCTGTTCTTTGGTAAGAAAGTGGCTTGCCTTCCAGGCTATAATTACGTATAAAGCAGAACAATCTTCCTGCAGTCACCTTCCAGCTGAAATTGTGAGATGGCATCAAAGCTTTGTTTCAGGTCACGTGGACATACAGCAACAATAATAATAATAATAATAATAATTCGAGTTTTCAATTCAACTCAACTTCAGGGATTTCTTAACTGACCGAGTGGAGCTCGGTGGTTTTATATACTTTCGAGCATGAATATTCAGAATCCAAGATGGGATCAAAAATAGCTTGCCCCAGGAACACGTGATTGATGACGTCATCAATAAAGGCAAAAAATGCAATAAATCCCCTGTATATTAAAAATATATAGCACAACTTAGCAATTGTAGGTCTTATGTGAACGTGCATTTCAAGAGCTTTCGATTGATGTATCATAAAATTTAGTTTACTGACGTTTGCTTATTGTGTGACGTCATCAGTGGATTTTCCCAAGTTTTGCCACAACTCCACAACCGTTATGCTGATAAGTAAGTGAGTTGGAATTCACTGAAAATGCGCCAAAACTATGTTAATCTAAATATGTTTGATGCTAAAAATCAAACATTATTTTTTTTTGATGTTCACGATAAAATTGCGTTGCTTTAATTTCGAAAATCGCGACATTATTGTACTCGCCATAGCATCATATAATCACCTCTACAGGTGCTCATCAAGATAAGAAGAACTGCATGACTACATGATTGCATGACTGCATGACTACATGATGAAGGTTAATCACGATTTAAAGAAATTAAAGCAATTGAAGGGGAATTGCGCATGGTTTATTGTCATTTGCCTGAAATGTTACTAATGCACTTATCTGCGTTCTCTACTTACACATATTAATTAGCCTGAAGTATAAAAACACTAAAGACGATAAAGGAAATCTCTAAATTTTGATTAATGTAATACGAACATTTAAACTTGTCGTAAGAAGTAAAACAACATCCAAGCATAACAAGTATTATATAGATTTAGTGATAAAAAATAACATTGTTTCAAGTCCATTAGCAGCGATTCATATTTTTCTGCTTAGCCCTTTTTAAACTAATTTGCTGCAGATCAAGTTTATCCAAAATATCTCTTTATCAATATAAAATCATCAAGGAAATCATCAAGAGCCAAATGTCCTTTTTCTTTTCACAAATGAAGTGGATGATTCGAGAGCAAGTGCATGTGCCCGATTTGTAAGATGAAACACTCTTCCTTGATCAAATTCTTCTGCTGCAGCTTCTGTAATGTTTTCTGCCTTCACAGCAGCTTTATTCTAGCATTTTACTTATGATAGGGAGTTAAAAACGTTTACAAACAGCAGGGGTAGCCCAGCATACACTCATTTTTTATAAGAAGCGCTAAACATTTCTAGTACTGAAAGATTCTGAGTTTTTTCATTGAATGAACTGCTCGAAATTTCCTAAAAATATCTCTCTTCAATATCTCGTGATTAATACGGGGTATTATCTTTTAAAACTGCAGGCTCAATACTAATTGCAAAGTTTAAAGTTTCTTATCTGGAAACTCACCTTTCCTGTTCAAAATAATTTGATTCAACTTAAATCCCATCGAAAAGAAATAAACGGTGCAATGTCACAATTTAAGATCCAGTGGATACAGGGCTTTACAATAAAAAATGATCACTGTATGGGTCTGCTCCACCCTGACAATTTTAATAAGGTTCATTTTAATAAGGTGTATTTACATTTAAAATCCCAAAATTCCTAACATATAAAATTCACAAGTTTGGTCTTATAAAAAACATCCAAGCTATCTGTAAGGTTTTCCAACTGAGATTGGATTTTCCAACCAAGGAGGGGGGTTCACGTCCCTACACCCCCTATTATTCACGTGCTTGCATGAATGAAAATGCACACAGCAACACCATTATCTGAATTAAAACACGATGTAACGTAAAATTTTTGAAGCATATTATCACTTTCGACTGTATCATAACGCAATCCTAAACTTTTGAGTAGTCTAATTACAATGAATTTGGGTTTGAATCCAAAATTATATCTGAATATGAATTGATGAGTTTAGATTTGATTTTATGGCTTGATTTTGTGAATTCTTTACCTATACTGTTTCAGGATTTTCTTGAATAAAGTCCTTACCCACTTTTACGAACTTAACATAACTTTGTGTCACATTCAATCCTATGCCATACCAAAGTAGTTTGATTAAAGCATATCTTTCTGACAAATAAAAAACATGTTTGCCAATTCTAGATGAAACCATAAAAAGTACATTTGACTAGATTTGCCCCTTGAACCAATTTGCTCCAACTTCTAAAATACCTACTGACTAGCGCCATATTTTCCTGTTTGTAAAGTTACTTTGAATTCATGAATGAATTCATGCTTACACAATGTTAAACATTTTATGGAGAAATTAATAAACTTGTTTGTAAGTGATCAAATGCTATCCATAAATTCATAAGAGCAGCTCCGAACAATACGTCAAAGCCGACAAACACGAGCACATGAATGTTGAGTTTGTCCAATCAAGTGCCGCTTGCCTATTAAAAATTTTACCAATGGAGCCTTAAAGTGAAAACGAACTCTTTCTGACTACACAATAGTGGATTTTTGCTGTTCATGTAGATCCCAAATCTGCTAGATGGAACGACGATCGGGCTTTACCAATAGCTCGAAACATGTCGCCATTTTGTTGCATTTTTTGCAAAACATTTTTTGCACAGTCTGGGTTTTCCAGTAAATGCTGCCCTATAGCAGGATCGCATGTTTAAGTTGCCTTTTTTGTGATTGTAGATTTGATCTATGCTTTCTATGTAACTTCAGACACTTTTTTAGCCGCAACAGTTAATGGATTTTTTGCAAAAGAATAACAATTTAAACAAAAATGAAAGAGCGATCAATTTGATTAAGAGAGAAAAAAAGATGTCACTAAAACTAGTGACTGTGTAAAAAATGAAATAAAGTAGGATGAGGTTGTTGCACCTTCAAGACTTTTAAGTGCTAACAAAGGTATATGCATCGCTCAGACTACGATCTCAAAATACGATAATAAAGTCAGAAAATATCAGTCAGCAGCTATATTTCAACCTGAGCATTTTTGTCGACACACTGAATTCCTTTTCCTGTTTCTTCTTCTGTTAGGTCCTTTCCTGTTTCTTCATCTCTTCCTTCTCCTCTATCACAGAATCAGCTTTTCCGGTCTCTGTTCCTGCTTTTGATGAGGAATCGCCTTCCCTTTGCAGATTATCTGCATTCTCGTGTAATTTATCGCTTTCTATTGAAAAACAAATCAAGTGAATAGAACACATTGGTTAATCAATGTAAAGCTTAGCCCCAGGGGCGTTGCGACCAGGGGGTATGGGGTGGATGTCACCTAATAGGAAATTTAAGGTAAAATCCGCTCGGTGGAAGAAACGCTTTAGGTATTTCAGAGACCTTTCTGTCATAAAATCAATTAAGGATCAAGCAAAGGTAGTTGCTCCGTTAGTTAAAAATGATATTTCTTGATGTGAATGAAGGTGAACAAACTAATGATTTTGAAGTGCTGAAGATTTCTTGTTGGCACTAAATCTAAAAATCTAGGCCTTGTTTAGGTAAAATTGTGTTTTGTGCCCATTTACCTAAAGTTTCTCGATAGAAGCGTCAACCGCAATTCACTATGAGCTCCAGATTTTTTTGGGCATGCTAAGATTGAAAGAGGGATCCAAATTGACAGCCAGTGCTTCTTGTTACCTAACTTTAAAAGTAACTGACATTTAAACTGACTTTAAAAGTGATGTAAGTACATGGTATTTTTAAAGACTACGGCGAAATTCTACCAATTGTTTTTATCTGCTGTTCAATTTGTTAGAAAAGAAATAACTTTCATTAGAATGTGGAGGATTGCTTCAGTGAAATGTGCTTAGAGAAGTGCATTTGCTAGCGAACAAGAAGCAACAAAATTCGAAAATTTCCTCCTCCTTTGGTGGCAACAATGGTGCCGCCTCGGTTAGTAACTATATCCTTTGCCCGTCTCGATATAGAGATTTGACAAAACTATTAGTAAAGTCTGTATAAAAATGAAAAGCTGCGAATTATATACAGAGTTAGATTCAAAAAAGGTATTGCAGAGATTTGTGACAGCAACTAAAGAATTTCAGGCAAATTTTTTTAATCAGGTAAATTTATAGTCCACAAGCCTCCACCCCACCTCCCCCCTATCAAGGCTTGCCTCGCGACGGCCCTGCTCAGCCCTCACACAAAATAAACCCACGCAACTGCAAGCAGATTTCTAAATTTTAGAAATAATTGATTTCAGATTTTTGAGAGGCATCCTGGATTTTATGGTTGCTTTTAGGCGGCATCCTGGATCATATTCTCAAGAAAAATTTTCCAAGCTGCTAGAAATTGTTTTGATTGTTTTCCATTTTGACCTAAAAAATTTCTTCAGCGTTCAAGATATTTTTATATTTCAGGGGCAAAAATCACCGTGAATTTAAAACATTTAAGCACTAAGCAGTAAAGAAGGACGAAAATTGGATAAAAAGGTAACTGGTAATTAAGTGGAGCGCAAGAAAATTGGGAAGAGATTATACGCTATAAAAATGGTTGACTGCACGATATTTGTTTAGGTTCATGTCCTAATGATTGGCATTTGGCTTGAAGTTACGAAAAAATCAAAGTCATACAAATAGTAGTATGTTTAAAGAATGTCTACTAGGAAATCAGAAATTACTAATAAGAGCCTTTCGCTGTTCTGCTTCTAAAATTCCACTACCAGTAGTTGTTAATGGCTTTTGTGAATCCTCTTTGTCTTAGATAGCAATAATTCTCTGCGCGAAGATTTCAGCTATAAAGTTCCTCGTGGCTAAACCTTTCATCTAAATCGCACAAATCAAGTTTTCTACTTTTTTCTTTTGTGAATTATATTTGTAATCTTTTCCTTAAATGCAAGAAAATTAATAATGAATAGTCTTGTTTGCAAAATATGTTTTCAAATTTGAAGTAACAGTCTCACCATCATCTAAGACTTCTATGGCTCTCAATCTAAGCGTTTGAAGTAACGAATGCAGTTCATCATTGTTTCGAAAAACTTCGAGATATTGGAGGCGGTTGAAGATGTACGTTCCACCATTCCAATCATACGGCAACATGCACCACACACAGACTATCAGCTAAGTGAAAATTAACATATAGCTTCAAATAAATTCAAACAAAATCACGGAAAGTTACCAAAGAAGAGTTTATCAAATATTCACACTCTTAAACTTCCAATAGTCCTCACAAACAAACTTTCCGGACAATTAGAAACTGTCGCCTCAAAAAGACAAAGAGACCAGTTAATTTTTTGAAAGAACGACGAATTCTGTTCTGTTATATTGATAAATGCAGATGATTTCTCTTATTTCTACCGTAAGATGCCTAGCAAGTTTTCCTTTGTAAACTATGCTTTAGGAATATTACCCTGGGTACCAGACTCACTATATAAAATATTTCATATATAGTGAGTCTGGTACCCAGGGTATAGGAATATTAGCTAGATTATCACCTTTAGTGCACTGTATAGTGGTACATAGGAAATGCAACTCATTGTCATCATTTCACAGGCTCCAAATCCAGATAGAACAATCCAGTACATTAGCCACTGTGTGTATTCGTCTCTGCGGTTGCTGCCAATTGCTCTGAAACTTTGAACAAAATGTCTTAGATTGTCTTTTGATTTCCATGATGTTCATGAGAAAGAGCATTGCAGTTCATTGTCACAAAGTGGCATGTGACAAAAGTACTATTGAGGAATTGAAAAGATTTGCTTCATCGTGGTATGAAATAAATTGAATCAACGTTGTAAGTGTCGAATCAAAATATAAGTATATAGGTTTTGTTTTGAGCTACGGAGTATCTTCTAACTCATTTTGTTCATATAAAAAAGTGAAAAAAGTTATGTTCAGTACTTACGATGCAATCACGGGGTATATATAACCAATCATTATTAGAGGAATAGTTGCTAGACCAATTGCAAGCAGCACAGCAGAAATTGCCACAAAACCTACAACATTAAGAGAATAGTCTTAAAAAGTCTTTGGACCTAACCATTTTTCCTTACCAGGCAGGAAGATTGTGACCACCATCAAATTAAAGTTTATCTTACAAAAATTTTAAAAATATATAATGACATTGTTGTCAAAGGAGCTAAATGATGTCGTTTATAGCAAATTGGCAGTAATGCGGCCAGTAACAAACCTCAAGTTTGCTACCGGATTCCTGTTAAATCGTTTAGCTCATAAACCTGAAGCATCCAAAAAGCTCATTTTGAGAGGGTAAGAGTTTTTGGCCATACAGTTACCCTAAAAATGTTAATTTTGTGAAAATTTGGGGATGTGGATATCGTCATTGATAATGTTGCTATAATCTAGGAAGACACTGTTTCAAACTAACAAACAAAATTCTCTCATATGAAAAGAAGCAAGCAAACAGCAAACAATTTTGGCTTTACTTATAAGATACCATAAATATTGCAAAAGCAACGAAAGAGGGATGGCCTTATTGGATTGCTATTCTTTGCCTTATCAGGTTTTATCGTCAGTTTCATCAGGTAAAGCGCCTATCTGCAAATTGCAGTGGCACATGGACCCGGGAAAATATACGTCAATCTTGTTTTTTTTTCAAGTGGAGAACAAGGTGGTCCTAGCAATTGTACGACCAAGAAACAGTTAATTTGATTAAAGTTCTAGCTGTTTTAATGCAAAGTAAACAGAAATACAGAATTGGACTACAAAGCCTTTTCGAAAGAAAATAAGCTAGAGGAGGGAGGGGTGGGGGTTATTTGGTGCAAGCATTTTTTAATGAAGGAGGTGAGCAATAAATAGCATATTGTTTACAATAATAGGGGCATGCAGGGCAATTGCCCAAAAGTTACCAGTTAGTTTGTTAAAAAAGGCCTTTTGCACATGAAGGCATGTCGATTCGCTCGACCATTCGCACGCAAACCACTGGCTTTGAATAAAATTATCAGGAAGGATAGTTTAAAATCTAATCACAAAGACAGTCTCCTTACTTGCTTTCATATTTTTATGGAAAAGTTAGAGTTTCCAAGTGATGTAAAAAATTTCTCGACTCAAACGACACAGACGACAACAGACGACACAGACGACACATTAAAGATTCTGAAAAAAACCTTTTGGTTTGTCATTAAAATAATCATACTTTCCAAAATGTGATAAATTAAAAAACTTTTACAGATGAATCCTATCGCATTAAACTATTTATGTTCATGAAAATCTGAATATTCACCAGACAAGAGATAAATCCACTTGCAGCCAGCTTTCGTTTCTGCATAATCGAGCCCGCTCTGGAAGTACAGCTTCAGTTTGCATACTTGTTGAACATAGTCCTTTAGCTTCTGATAATTTTCCTTCAGTTTTTCTAGCATTTTTATTGATGCGGGGTCAATTGCACGCAGATCCAAGTCCTTCTGATTACTTCTGATTACTGATTACTATTTAAATCTTTGCATGCAAACTCCTCATCGAGCTAGCAAAGAGGAAAATTTCTTAGTCTGAAACTGAAGCTTGTTTACCAGAATTTCAGCTTTTGTTCTTGCCTATGTTTTTAGAAAAAGTAATTTGATATGGTTTTGTGTCAAAACCGTTGACCGTGGCCGATTCTGGACAAACATTTTTCCGCTTTCGAAAGTGTTTTACACAAACAACAACGACTCATCGGCACAAACCAGCTAGCAGCAGACATGAGTGCGTATACCTGGGCAAATGCCAAACAATCGATGCAGTGACAAACAAACCTAGATAGAATGCCACAAAATACTGAGGTAGGGAGTTATCTTTGATATCAGATAAACAAATTGATTTTGCACCTTTAAAATTTTCTTTACAAAATACGATTTACTGTTAGTTGGAAAAAGGCCTTTACATTTGCCATTGTTTACGGGAAAAATATCGAAGGCGAAACCTTCAAGAATTGAAAATTTCGCTATTCTATCCCCTGAGAGTAGGATGAGATTCTATCCCACCTCCCACCTTCCAGATACACATGGAAAAATACTCTTAGCTTCCAACCTGTGTGCTAACAAGTGGGACGAAATCTGATCGCATGTATATGAAAATTTCATAGACACGAAAGATATGGAAAGGTAAAGATATTGATATTGGGGAGCCATCCCAAAGAAATCAGTCGAAACGTTCATTTTGAATACGATAAAGAAAAAGCTATATAGTCCCCCTCTACATTTTCTGTCTCTACACTACAGAAAGTAAAAGTACCCTACTCTAAAAATAGAGAAAGGGAGCATTTTTAAGTTAGGGTCCATATCCAATCCTTTTTAGCGTATCAAACTGTCCTTTTTGCAAAGTTTCATGCCGTTGTACCAAAGTAAGACCGAGATGCGATTACATCGTTTAAAAAGGCCTTGAGAAGTGTACCCCAGACTAAAAATAGTGTACCCCAGACTAAAAATAGAACAAGGGGGAAATTTTTGGATGGGGTTTATATCCTACCGTTTTCTGTGTATCAGATTGCCATTTATTGCAAAGTTCCCTGCTATTGTACCTACTTTCAGCAGAGACATCGAAATAACGTCGTTTGTGGAGTCATGTGGTAAAGTACCCTAGTCTAAAAATAGCCGAAGGGGGAAATTTTCAGTCAGGATCCATTTCCTATCTTTTAAAGGGATAGTGTTGTCCGAATTGTGATACCAGCATAAAATTTCATGCTGGTATAGCAATTTTGACATTTGTTTTACTAACAACCCTGATTAGTTTGCCATATAAATGCAATACAAAAGACAAAACACTCTTTAGGTGGTTGGGATCTTACCTCTCAGCTCACAGGCCGGGAGGTGGGATGATTTTCTTCATACAAACAGACCTATAGACTACACTCAGGGAAAATTTAATAGAATAGAAGGTACAGCTTGAAATGAATTTGAATCTACAGTCGTGAAATGCAATTTGAAACGTTTTAGTGAACAAATTGCTTTACAACCCCTGTTTATCTAAAAATAGACCAAAGATCTCATGACGGCCAGGGGCGAAAATACCGGGGGGTGTGGGGGGTGTGACATCCCCCCAATCTAGAAAATAGTCGATTTCACAGAGCAATCGAAGATTTCGCAGGGCGCCAAGAAGAACTTTGTTGCCACGCAGAAATGTCACCTCTGAAGTTCGTAAAGGGACGTTTAGGAATTTTGAAATGGAAATATCATATTTGTTATGAACCTACCTTCCTCATATTGCATTTTAGAGAATGGAACAGGTATGTAAGGAAAAGCTCCGTTATTTGCAAAGCGAAAGCATGTCTTACCGAAAGTCATAGCCAATGGATGCAATGATTGATGCATATGTTTATGAGGGCAAGGTTGAGTCCATATAAATTAATTTAAGTTGTAAATTATTTTCATGACAGGCACGGCGTCACAGGGGGGAATAGGGGGATGAAGGCCCTCACTTTGGTCAAGATAAGAATTTTTTTATCATTTTTCTATTAATTTTTAACAGCGCATAAAATAAAAAGATAGTAAACTGTTAAGATACCGATTTTGTTTCATCTAATTACTAACTTTTTCACGTATATTTTTATTATTTTTCTTTTATTTGCGTTAATTCAGTAAATCACTTTCTGTATCATTGCAATGTTTTAATTTTGGATGGCCTTTTCGATACAAGAAACTGCAGATTTCTGTTCAGGAAATAAAATTCTCCCAATCAAAACAACATCTTCCTCTGTCATTCAACTATGTGCAGTCTGAAACGAAAGGTTACTGCTTCTTTCCTTTCCCAACGTCTATCACTAGAGTTTTAGCATGACATGCCCCTCCCTATTTTTCCCAATAAACAATAATCAGTTTTTAGCAGTATTTTTTTGCTAAATTTTAGTCTGAAAGATGCTTTTTAGCCCTATTACAAGGTATAATTTCAAAAATTTTCTTCACGTCGGACCCAACCATGGTGGGTCCTCCTATATCACTAACCTTGATTCTTCTTAGTCCCTCCGGGCTCAATTTCATTGCTCCGCCCATATAAGGCACCAAAAAATCATATGCCACGAGATAGAAGCTTTATTATCAAGGAAAACCAAATTTGACATATAATTTACGCTCACGTAGAGAAATAGATAGTTCATAGGCAATGAAGTTTCAAGTTTGTTCTTGGTAAAGACCAGTGTACACTGGTGAAGCTTTCACTAGTAACCTATAGAGTATAGACAAACCTTTGCTACGAGGTCTGCAGGGCACCACTCAGTTTTGCAGGGCAGAAACCCTTTTCACCCCCCCCCCCAAACCTACTGGCCAAGTTACGTCCCTGATGACGGCACCTCTGGGCGGGCACGAGAAACGCCTAATTTCTGTCTACTCCAATTCTGGGCAGGTAAGGGACAACCCTTGTGAGCTTGGTCGTTTGATTCTTCTTCATTTCATTTTAGAACACGAAGACTAGCTCATTTGCAAAAGTCAACGATGCCTTTCAGGTCTGTGAGGTATTTCTGTCTATCTAATTGAAATGATTTCCTACCTATGTGCGTTTGGTTGCTATCAAATATCATCGAGTTAATATAAAAACACGGCTAGCCCTCAGAAGAGGATTTTCAGGAATGAGGAATGCGAATATGATGATTGAGTAAAAGCAAAAGATCTGATGTCAGTTTGATCGAGTCGCTAACAAAAGAAAAAAGTGCAATGAATGATTTAAGAAAAAACATTTCAAAGCAATCCTCCTAGCAGCAATCGCTAATGATAGATAGTTTTCAATTTTTATTGTCCATCTTTAAAACCAATTTTTTTCAAGTTTCAAACAGAATTCTTCAACTTTAATATCAATGAAGTTTCAGATAAATATACCCAAGCTTAATGATATACAATCCTTTTTTTAGTAGTCATCAGACGCATGTAATGTCTGTGTTCGTCAATCCAGGATTCATTTAAATTCAAGATTCATGTTCAATTTTTTTGTTTATCTTTCTAGAAGTAAATTTTGTTTTTAACAATAATTTCTATGCAGATGGAAAGCTTGAGAAATAAGATTCGTCAAAGGTAAATTCTGCATATTTTTCTAATGTCGAACTGAATATAAACGCGATTTTGCAAACATCACCTCCACTGAATTCTTAGGACTTTGCAACCGTAAATATTCAAGTTTAGATCATTAAACATGTCCTGATGCATTGAAGTAATTTTGTGACTCATTCAAGTGACGAGTGAGGACAATATTTTCTATAAACCACGTATAAATACTTGATTTTTGGTTAATTGCAGAACTTCCATTTGTCAAGAATTCGAGGAATTTGATAAACAGGTAAAACTGATTAGTCACTTTCTGTGTTTGAAACTATGATAGAAACTTGTGTAAATTTTGATTAAAGATTGTTGGGACGAGCTAAAAGTTTTTAAAACATCACAAAAAT
Organism: Rhopilema esculentum; assembly: GCF_057945365.1. Lineage (NCBI taxonomy): Eukaryota > Metazoa > Cnidaria > Scyphozoa > Rhizostomeae > Rhizostomatidae > Rhopilema > Rhopilema esculentum. Next base: position 9,375,395 of record NC_142833.1, read on the forward strand.
TAACTTGAGATATGAATCAGTTTTCTTTTTAATTTTATCCACAACAAACAGAATCTTCTTGCATCTATTTTCTGTTATTTCTCACGGAGCATTAATTTCTTTATAGCAGTAATTTTTCATGTAGGTGTCTGAAAAAGTAAGGGAGATTTGGGGAACTGGTGTTCAGCCCAGTCTTTGGCTAACGTTATTTGGTAAAGGAGACAAAGGTCTAAGAATACAAGCATATGATGCAATAAAGGAAGCTGTCAGCAAGGTATGTGCACTTTTTTTTCATTTCCATTTTTTTTCATTACCATTTTTTTTCATTTCAAAAATCTTTATACACGAATTCCCTATCAGCTATAATACAAATATGAAAAAACTACTTCTATTACCGAGGGGTGATTCACTCTTGCAAATAGCGTACGACATTTTGCTTAAAACAAAAGGATTTCTGGGGATTTTTAGATAAAACAATAGGATTTTTACAAAAGGTGTACGAGATTTTCTTAGAGTGATTTGCCCTCGTCTATTTCAATTTCTTCTTTAATATATATATATAAAATAAAGATGTTGCTGTTCTACCTAGGGATCGTGTTTTGTTTTGGGAATTCATTAACTTTGTAGGAATCCCTTCAAGTAGATATATTCATGCTTTCACGTGTATTTTAGCAAACTTTATACTCCCGATAGATATATTCAGCCTTATTTCCACATAGCTAGTATTCTTTCGGCAATTGACTTGCCAATATCGTGCTATGACTTTGGTCTAGGTCAACAAAACGGAAAGTAGCGTCCCGAATCGATGTTGTAAGGATCTGTAAAACCGAAGTATAAAGTTTCTCACAAGGGTACAGTAATTGTTCAGGCAACAAATGCTAGTGTTACTGGGAGATATGGTTTTCAGTTCAGTTGGAATTGTATCAAATGGCTTCTTTGCCCAAACGAGTTTTACAGAGTGATTAAACTGCGGAATTTTCGAAATGATTCCGTTGACACTTCTGATTAATACTCGTCCTATTTTCACCTTCCGTCCAAGGTCTCCATCAACCTTTGTGATTTCTCGGAATACTTCTAGTGTGCTGTTTGTAGTAACCATGTTGCCTATATCGTGGTTGATATGAGCGTTTGTAGCAGAGTTTTTCCATGCACTCGAGGCAGAAGCAGCCCTTGGAAAGCTGATATACATCAATTTTTCTACTTCAATAGCGACAAAAACTAAGCAACAGCTCCGATAAAAAGTATTCTATTAGAGTATTTTCGTCTTCGATACCTGCGGATCGTAATGCGTAGTAACTCGACACGGTCTTTATAGCAACCAGTCAGAATTCTCCGACGTATTTCTAAGTTCTAATCTTTCTACGCTATCACTTATTTTGCGAATATCCGATTCACAATTTGGTTGGTTTACATACAAACGTCAAGTCACCCGAAATACACTGTACCATCAAGCTTGCGTCACCATATCACCAAACCGAAATTCCTACCTTTGTAATTCAGTTCAATTTGAAAAATGCAAGCACTTGCAACTAGCAAAAGCAATTGTAAAAATTATGGTTTCAAAGTTTTTAATTAGCCAAAGGCTACTCTACTGACTTAATACTCTACCGCCTGATTGATATGCTTTATCATACCTCTTCGTAGAGAGACACACAATTTGTTTTAATCCCTTAACAAAGGGATCCTGGTCCTTTCGACAACTAATAAATTTTATCGATGAGGAAAGAATGGAATATCAAGTGGATGTCAGCCTCTTCATAGCTGCAACTAAGCAAGTATGTCGTGGAATCTTTGATTATCTTTAAGGTTTGTTATTTATTGGTAAACATGAGTAAACAAAGCAGTTAATTTTGAAAGCACTCATGTTTACCAATAAATAACAAACCTTAAAGATAATCAAAGATTCCACGACATACATCATTAAATGATGATGACGTCATGAAAGAACGTTTAAAAGTAAGTATAATAGAATTCAATACATCTTTTAAAAGCACTGAATGCGTGCAATTCGAATATGGAACATATTTGACAATGATAGTTGCGAGAAAACAATTAAAAGGTTCAAAGTGAATTTTCTCCAAGTTGATGACGTCATCACAAAATTTGACTTCCAATCAAGATATTTTTCATTTCATCTCAGATTTGAAATCTGCATAGTTAATTTAGTGCAAAAATGCAAAAAAAGTTGAGTTCGAGTCCTTGGCCGACTTTTAAAGATTTTTTATCATTTTTTGATGACGTCATCAAAACAGTAACTTCCGGTGATAATTTTTTTTGGCCCATCTTGGATTTGGAATCTCCATGGTCGATTTAGTAAGAATGTGAAATAAAATTTGAGGTTAGGCAGTTTGCTAGTTTTTTCTACAAAATTCCCTGTCTAATAGTGCCTCTTACGCCTTAACCACTACATCACTACACCAAATTGTGTTTCCAACGTCTTAAACAACTGTATACGAGATTATGCAAAATCTTGAGAAACGAATACAAATTAATGATAGGTGGGCTGTTTCATTAATTCAACTGATACAAAGAGCCTATGAATTATGGCTGGCCCTTTAGAAAAGGTCTTGGAGATTTAGGATTGCTTGTTCGCAACAGTTTTAACGGTTATCAAAGTAAACAAAATGATGTCTCATTATTTATATGGTCTTTTGCGAAATGAAATTTTTAAGGGGCGTTTTATTTGAGAACAACAATGCAATAACGAAACAAATGAACTCCAACCAGGAACTAATTGTTCTTGCTAGTACCTCAATATTTTGACCATTTTTATCTAGAGATACCCACTTATCGTCCCGAAACGTTGAGGAACAATTTTTTTGCCCATGATTTTGTCAATGAATCATTTAAATTTTTCCATTAATATTGTTTCACAAACAACTTCTTCAGTAATAAATGGCTCTTAGATTTTCAATAAATTGTCTATATTATGCACTGATCTCTGACTTGGTTTGGTCTTTATCTCTGTGGATTAAAGCATCTATTTCAGCATCAATTAGCCCAAACACCTATAGTCATGATAAGAATTGCATTAACATTGAATGCGACATTCTCGGTGAATGTGGGGCAACAATGAGAAAATCGAATCAACGCATAAATATGCAAGTCAAGCGGTCAATTCTAGTCGGTAAAGAAAAGTTATCGTTTGAACGATCTTAACCCTATAGTGAAAAGGCAATTTTACCTTTTTTTTATTAAATAAGTTCGTTCAAATTATTAATTAAGCTTATTCTGATGAACACTGCATTCTGTGAATCAGCCAATGCCTGAAATTTGAATGCCTGGAATCCCACATCATTTTTCTTTTTTGCACAATAATTTCACAATGGCTTTGAAGAAACATACATTTTGAAACATGTTACTAAAGCTTTTCGTCTGGCACTCTGCAAAGTGTAAAACGTCAGAACTGGTGCATGGAAAGGTACATCTCGGGCGAAACTGTATCAAGAGCTTGGGTGGGAATCGCTTAACCACAGACGTCGGTGCAGGCGCTCTTTATATTTTTTCAAGTTTGCAAACAACCTAACACCGAATTATACAAGGCAGCCTCTTCCACCCTTCCATATCCAAATATCGTCTTCTTAGACCAGCTATAATCAGGAAAATACATACAAGAGCGATAAACTTTGGTGCAAGCTTCTATCCAAGCTGTCTTTTGGAATGGAATAAACTTGCCTCGGAGATAAGACAATCGCCAAACCTGGGCATGTTCAAAAGAAACTTTCTCACTTATTCGTCAACTAACAAACCCAGTCTACACCATTCACCACCCAAAAGGCTTGGCAATTCTAACACAACTTCGTATGGGTCTAAGTATTTGGAACCTTCACAGATTTAAACACAACTTTGGAAACACAGTTAATCCAATGTACTCGATAAACGATGGAGTTGAGGACACGGAACACTTTTTGCTGCTCTGCCATAGCCACAGTGTACAAAGACAGGATCTTCTCGATGCCTTTTTTTACAACCTCAAGGTCTATCAAACCTTTCTTTTGAAGTGCTTCTTAAAATCCTACTTGATGACGATGAAAGTTGCCACTTATGTCGAATACTATTTTCCTTGAGGCTACAATAAAGTATATAAACGCAACAGAATGTTTTGATTGAACCAATGCTACCTTTCTGTACTTTATTGTGTAGCTATTGCTCTTTCTTCTCCTCATATTAGTATTATTAGAATGCATATTAAGTAGTATGTATATCAAGTAATTAAGTAATTTTTGTAACTATGTAATATGATGTCGAGTGTAATAGTTGTAATAGTTCCGCAAAGGTCCGGGCCATGACCAGGCGGACCAGGATACTCGCTAGCTCTAAGTATCTCTAGGCATAGCAATGATAAGGTGTGGTCACATCAAGAAGAGGAGACGTTCCAACTGAAAAGTATTGAAAAATCGAGAGATTATTATGAATTCCTGTGAAGTAGTCCAATTTTGTCCATCCGCAAAATTTAGTACCTGACTAAGTTTGTAAAAAAATTCCACAAAAATAATAAGGTGATAAATTCGAAAAGTGAAGTAAAACTTTATCCCTTACATCTAAATTCAAGCTGAATTTCATTCATTTTTTTGCTATATTGAATAAAGTGTTTTATGGAAAGTCGTTTGATATGTAAAAATCATCTTATTGGCTAAGCAAAGTTTGTCTTTCCTCACGGAAAAAGGTTAAATAAGTTAAGCTTTCGAGCCATTGTTGAGCTAAGCCAAACGTAACAAATAGGATTTACACAATTTTGTGCCAATTCCCTTATAGATTACAAGCAAAAGCCACACACAATTCGTCCTTAATGCTAGCAGCTGTGAGCTACGGAGCCTTATCAGGGAGGTACGCGATGAAAGTCTGAGTTTTTGCCGGATAGATTGGTTAATGAAATGCATAATAGTGTCTTCAGAGGAGCAAGACAATCAGAAAAATGAGCCTGGCTCTAAAGAGGTTAGCGGTTTTATGCAACTGCTATTTTCTGCACTAAACAAGACATTCATTGAAATTCTAAAGCCAACCCTTGTTATCAACTTTTTTTGTCCTGTTGCAGAGTCAAAGAAATTTTAAATACTTACTGTCATAAATGCCATACTTACATGGCACTTTTAAGGACTTCAGCTGGGAAGTTGAGCTCTTATCTATATCAGAAGATGAAAATTCTCGCTGGAGCGGGGGAACATGCACCCTAATTAGTGTTAGAAAGGCAATTCATTATTATCACTGATAACAAACACGAAAGAAAAAAAATGTATCTTTTACTTATGAAAATTCTTTTATGTTCATGGGATGGCTAAACTACAAAAATAGATTATCATCTAGATGAATCGGTGCACCCACATTTCAGCAAAGCACTAAAATTGTGGAACCAGAGCTCAGCCTGTGCACGGGCATGAGATATTCTAGCTACCGTTACTGATTTTGTTTTCTCACTTTACTTGTTCATGCAAATGAATTGCCGCTAAAGGCATGATGCTAATGCATCACAATTTTGCTGAGTTTGCAATCATCAGTGAGTGCATCTCATCTTTCGCGCCAATTTTTTGTAAGAAACAGTAAATGCAAAAGTAGGTTGCACATCATTTTGCAAAATTTATAAAATATTTGAACAGCCTTACGCTGAGTGCTCAACTTTGTCTTTTGTTAGTTAGTTAGTTAGTTAGTTAGTTATGACATTTCTTCACGTTGAGGACTTGAATTTACAAATTGATGGAAAACAGTACAAAAGCTGCATTGATTTCATGGCAAATTCTGCTTTGCGGAAACAAGATGATAAAGCAAACAACATTTTCAAGGAAGGTAGGATTGCCTTTTTCTTTTTATTTGTTTGCAATCATCTATTTGCACAGCTCTTTTCCTCTTTCAAACTTTTTGTAGCTTCACTTCTGAAGCATGACAGCTTTTAATACTTCTTTTTAATTCTAACTTCTTTTTCTATGAATCCACTGGAATTGAACTAAACGAGTGTATTACGAAGAGAGTTCAAATCATGTTTGATTTTCCACTGTTCTGAGTTTGTCTTAACATGCACCAAGCAAACATCTTTGCGCAGGCTTTATGCGCTCTATTTGAAGCTTGAAAAATTAAGAGCAGTGCAGAGAGGTAACAGTCATATTGAAATCACACTTTGAAGGTGCAAGACAGGGTTGGCTTATTTTCTGATTTTGATTTTTGATAACAAGGATTGTGTAGTCTGATATTGATAAAATGATGGATAAATAGGTGAAATCTTACCAGAGTTAAATTAAAGAGAGGCGTCCATCATTTAATTGATTAGCCCTAAGGCTATAGAGTACCGAAGTGTGACGTCATCAAAATATTTTTTTAGAATTTCTCAATTTTGACCACATAATGTGAAAGAACGAGATAAAAGACCTTTCATAGTGCAAAATCAGCTAGATATGTTCAAAATTTGGCGAGATATGACCAATGAAAAATTGCTGTTATTCTGGCCTGGTTCATAAAGTTATGAACCAAGACCAAGGCCCTGTTCACACGATACCGGATTTTCATATCGGATAGGCCTTCTGTTCACACGATGATGCTTGAATCCGATACGCTCCGTAGCCATATCTAGCCAATTCGTAATGCTCACATGGCCATATCTTAGCCAATTCGTAACGCCTCTTATCGATTTTGCACAATTGGAGGTATTTTATGATGGGATCTCCGTTTATGGGATCAAAATTCAAAAATTCTAAAAATAGATCTTTATGACGCCATCACTTCGGTATTCTATATTTTTTGCAATTCGTTTGCTAGGCTGGACAAAGCGTGGGTCTCACTTTGCTTGGCAAAGTCTTATTACAAGAGTGCAGTTCGCTATTTTACAAATGTGTTTTCTTCGGTATAACCCTGCTCGTACCTTTGGGAATCTATTTTGCCATTGAAGTTTTGTTGCTTTTAGGTAGGACTGGTGAATCGGATATAGCGGGAAAAATGAACTTTTCTTGTTCCCTTCCTCCACAAAATCCTTTTCACTTTGGGTTTGGTGTAACCTCTCTTAGTGACCTCTCCCAACTTAGTTAGGAGTTTTAATGACAAGCAAAAATTGAATTAATCATTTGTTTAAAGATGGTGCATAAATCTAATAGCTACGTAGAAGCTAATTAATCTGGAATATTTAGAATATTTACAATGTAAAAAGTGTAAGTAAGCAAGTGAAGAATTAAAAAGGATATAAAAGACTTGAAGTTTAGATAAAGCCTACTCTGCTATCATGTTAACATGTAGAAATAAATATTTTACACAACCCGCTGTCATGTTAACATGTCTTTCTTCCTCTCACATTACTTGCAATCCACACCTGGACATAAATTATCTGCCCAATTTTTGTCTGTATCAGATGTCTATGCTCTGAAGGGTCAGTTCTTCAATGTGCTATGTTTTTGCTTTTTGGTCTAATCTAAATAGAAAGAAACAAGCTGCCATAGCCGCATTTATTGAATCATTTTCAAATTCTTGCAAACGTTTTGCGAAAACGTAGAATTTGTGATCACCTTTCATTCGTTTATTGGTAAATCATCATTTTTTAGATAAGAAGGACTAAGCCCTAATTATTAGGGTAGCCAATTTTATTATGCTAGCCATGAGCATCTAATTATAACGCTCCTGGCTGTTGTGTGATTGTTGTGCTAAAAATTGTTGACTTTAGATTTTTATCAGTGTATTAACGTATGGGTCATCCTCACAGGGGTCATCCTCACAGGGGTCATCCTCACAGGGGTCATCATCACAGGGGTCATCCTCACAGGGGTCAACCTCACTGTGTCTGTAGAAGTTGATGTATTATGTTATCTAGGATGTCAAAACTAGCTGTCATGAATCATTTTTTCATAAAGATTTTAAATATCATGTCTCTCATAAATTAGATATAAATTTTATTTTAAAAAGTTGCAGATTTTGAAAAATCTTTTTCTAAATGCAAAATTTATTTTCAGTCATCTTCCTCGACATTTTGTTATGTGATGATGTTAAAACTTCAAAAGAAATTTTTGAGACTTTCAGTAGAATTTCTAAAGACTTTCTGAAACCCACACTGATAATCAATACTGGATGCAAAGATCGTAACCAATTAGCAAGTCCATTGCATGCCGCCAAGTAAGTAGTGTTTAATTGCTACTTAATGGTGTTTAAGAAAGTAGTGGAATATTATCATCATAGAAAGTTATCTTAAAAGTTGATTTTTACTGGCAAGAAAGCCTTTTTGCAGATACATTGCAATTTGCTTGAAAGTGTTTACAGTATGGAATAAAAAGTGAGAAAAACGGAAAATGGTCATGGCACTGCATGTCACACGCTAGAAGCGGCTGTTTGTTAGGAATACCCCGGATTTCAATTTATATATCAAATAAAGGGTGTTATTTATGTTATCATATTCTTTTATTTCCAATCAAGATTGCTTTTACCGTAGTACTACTGTGTTTCTGCCAGTGGAGCCTGAATTATTAAACGCTTTTAAAGCAAACATGGATGAATGTCAAAATCCTGTAAGCATTATCACGTTATTTTTGTGATTTGGATGATTATTTAATCTTTCCTTTATCCATACATTAGTTGATTAATGGTTTTAACTCTTCTGCAACAATCTTTTTATTGACTTTTAAGAAACATTTCCACTTGATAATTTGACTCAAATTCAATCTTCTCCTTGCCACTTTCTCCAGTATATTCAGACTGCAAAAAAAATCAGTTCAAATAGTTTTCTTCTTAATCTTAACAGATATTTGCTGTCAACGTCAAAGATAGTACATCAGACCTCTATTTAGAAATGAAAGAAACAATTCTCAAAGGTATGATCATTTCTCAATTGTTTTTTATGCAAAATCAGTTTTTTATATAACAGTTGTGCATTTATATTTAATCAACTTAGTAATGTTTCCGTTGCGTGTCAATTTAGTAAAGTCTTATGTTCTGTTGAGTCTTGTTGTGTTGGTGAAAGCCTTTTTACGATAATGTGTTTGTCTCTCAACATGAAGTGAGAGTTATGTTCAAATAAATCTTATATTTTTGAGGATACCAGGGAAAGAATAGAAAATCAAACTGACAAAATTTGAATTTCAGCACTATCAAACTCTGTTTGTTATCTATAAAATGCTAGATACACAGGCCTTAAAACGCAGCAACTGTTTAAAACCTAGTTTTTAGACTTAAAGTAATGATTGCATACTTACGAGTGGTCTACCATTTTATAGCAAACTTAAATTAGTTATAAAATAGCCCTGCAAAGGTTAAGAATGAGGTCCTTTATTTCTCTTTTCAAGCCAAGTTTCACTAATTGAATTTTTATTATTTTCTCCACAATTAATCTTTCACCTAACAATCATTGAAGAGGTTGATATATGCAATTATTGTTAATGAAATTATTCAAATTACTTTTTAGGTAGCAAGAGCCTACAATTGTTTGAGACATATCAGTTGATTTTTTGGTTAATCGAGTGTGGATACAGACAACAAGTATTAGATATAATGATGAAGAAAGGATATGAAAATGCGGTGAAGCTTTGCATATTCTATTTTGTTAACGCGTTTACTTTGTTTTAAACGTAAGCAAGACAGGAAGCTAATATCCTGGGTACAAAAGCCACAAAAATTCGAGAGCGGAAATAGAAGATGGGATTGAAGAAGCGGTGGTACCTCCTTCGCTGATCTGCTTGGCATTCTGTTTACGGGCTCGAAATTTTGTGGCTCTGGTACCCAGGGGAGGAAACTATGGTAGTAATGTCAAATGTAAAAAGCAATTAAGCAAGCAAAGATTTCTTGAGAACAAGAATTTTCACTTATATTGATTATAGGATATGAATTGATAAGGTTTATAAAAATATGTTGACGTCACTGCGAATATCGCCTGCTGTTTTTTGCTAAATGCATGCAACAGTTTTCATCCATTTGAAAAATAAACCATTTTTAGAAAAATTAAGAACATTTTTTCTTAGTTTCTTTTACCACAAAATTGCATGTTTTAATGTTTTTCCTGTTTTCAAAAAGTTTGCATTTGTCATGGACAAGTACCTGACCACGCAAAATTCAACGAAGATTGGATCACTGCTCAAAAATTATCGGTTTAATCTCGATGCTTATGTGACAAAACGAGAGAAAGATATATTCGATGAAGGAAAGCATTTTAACTACGACCTACATCGGGTATGACCTACTTATATGAACCTTTCTTGCTACACACTCTTTTTAAAGAATATTTCTTATAAGAATATTCAGGCTCAGAGTCATCAAACATTTAAGAATGTTATAAGAATATGGCTCAGCCTTGACTCTCATATTTGCATTTCATTTCCCTTTAAACAATTGCAACTGGTGCTTGGGCATAGGCTCGATTCCGTAGATATTAGGATACTCACATAAACCAAGTAAATGTTCCCTGAGAAATTATTTCTCGTTCATTCTGATTTCCATTTGCTTTGCTAACAAAAAGACAACTCCCCTCTTGACCAGCTTCTGCTCAGGACATCGAGAAAAACAGTCACGAGTTTTCCAGAGAATAAGGGCAATTTGCTTGTTTGTAAATTTTTTGTTTCGTGCATCATGGGCTTTGTCACAAAGAAAATTCTGCCAGGTAGACATGAACAAAGTTGAGATATCAAAGGCTCATTAGTATTTCTATGCGAAAGAGAATGTTTTGAAGCTGGCACATTTTGCGTGAAAGTCTTGAAGGTGGCACATTTGATTTAACAAGGTATATTGTTTAATCAGGTACCTAAAAGTATCTGATGACAAAGAAAATTATTACCCATAATTATCTGTGAATAAAAATTTCTAGTGACCCTCCTGGGCTTGAAGACGACAAACTCAGGATGCAAAAAAGAGTTGCCTTTTACAAACGTTCGTTATTTTTTCTATCAATATGAGTAAATCAGAATTTTCCCCAAACATACAGCCTACCCAAAAACATTTTTTTTCATCGCAATCATGGGCCTATTTTTGGCTGTCTGGCGTATTGCGTTTCAGACTTTGGCTCTCATGTGTCTTTTGCTTGTCAACAACTTGCCAAATCGATATCGGGCCTTTTTGCTTCAGATTTTTAGAGTTTATGACTAAAAATAATTGCGTACAGAGAGTGGGGAAATTGGGTAGGTTTCTCACTTAACGACAATTTGCATCGATGTTTGCAATCGATTATTTCTTAGAAAAAAGAAGCAAAATAAAGATATCATGTAATGCTCATACTGACTAAGATCTTTGACTGTTCAAGATGATATCAATGGTCCAATCCGTATAAATAGATACAGCCTAAAGTGAGTTGTTGAATGATGGAGGGTCTATAGACGACTCTATGCAAACCAAATTCATTTGAAATGCTAAGCTTTCTTATACTGATTACATATTTAACGACTGTTTTTTGATGATCCAATTCATATTCCTCTGTAGAGTCCAAGTAAAGTATACACATCACTCATCAAAGTGAGTTGGTACATTATTAATCCTTATCTTTCTTTGTGAAGGGCATTGAATTCATCTTGCAAATCTAAAAATTCGGCCTCAAAAAGATTTGAATCAGTTTGGCACAGAATTGTTGATTGTACTTTGAGCAACATCTTTTCCATTTGTACTTTGAGCAGCATCAAGAAATGCTTCAGGACATCAGAATTTCTATTTTCGTTTTTGTGCAACCTCAAAACGAATTATTTCTTTTTCTCAAAGATTTAAAAAATAAAATCTAACATAAGTCACATTGTTTTGAGAACATCCTCTTTTTTGCAGAAAAATGGCGACGAAGAGATGTTAAAAAACGCCCTCTTGTTGCTGACTGATGAAAACCTCAACTTCAACCGGGAGGTGAGAAAAGATGACTATTGTTTCTTTTAAATTCTGAGAAGAATTTATATTTTAACATGTTTTACTTTTAGAAAGGCATTGATGATAAACATATGAAATTCTTAAAAAATCTTATGTTTGAAACAATGAATGCTTTCTTTGATGAAAATCGCCCCAGTGTATTTACGTCCATTTTATATTTTGGCAAAATAATAAAAAGAGAAATCCAGCAGTTTTCTCTTTCCAACAGCAAGCAAATCTAACAGCAATCACAATAATACTTTACAGCAACCACGATAATACTTTACAGCAATCATGGTCATACTTACTGCAATCACGATCATGCTTCACGACAATCATGATCATGTTTACAGCAATCACGATAATACTTTACAGCAATCACGGTCATACTTACTGCAATCACGATCATGCTTCACGACAATCATGATCATGTTTACAGCAATCACGATAATACTTTACAGCAATCACGATAATTCTTCACAGCAATCACGATAATACTTCACAGCAATCACGATAATACTTTACAGCAATCACGATCATACTTACAGCAATCACGATTATGCTTTGCGGCAATCAAATCATACTTACAGCAATCACGATCGTGCTTTACGGCAATCATGATCATGTTTACAGCAATCACGATAATGCTTACAACAATCACGATCATACTTTACAGCAAATCACGATCATGCCAACAGCAATTACGATTGTTAAACGTGCAGAGTTGTGCCAAAGGACAGCAACATTTTAATTTCTACAAGACCCTCTTTGTTTCTTTTTAATTTATGCACGCGCTGACCAACGTTTACCTCTAACCTTTTGTTGCTTTGTTTATTGCTTTGTTTATAAAATATTCTCGTACCCAGTCTCCATAACTATATATTCTGTGCACACGTTTTTTGGGCGTTGTATTTGGTTATATCGTTGAAGTAAAGTGATGAAGAGTTCAATGTAAAAGGACACGGAGTGCGTTTCTCAAAAGCGGAAGACTTGCAAAGTGGCGGCACGTGTAAATATAGTTGGTCATGCTTTGCAAATATAGTTACAGAGGCAAACAGATTGTCAGTAATTTATTGTTCTTAATTATATTAATTATACTATTGTTCTTAATTAAATTCGTTTTCATAGATATTCGCCTAACCTATTTCACATTGACTACCCGCTTTTTCCTTTATCAACTGCAAATTTGTATTTAATTTTGTTGTAGCAAACCATGTTTTGAGTTATCAGATTGCGTTGATTTTTTGTGATTCCTGGTGAGAATCAGGGTTGGGTTTGAGCTTTAGTCACGTTGGGTGCCATATTAGTTTCAATCTAGCCTTTCGGAAAAAGAATGGAAGAAGAAAACGCCAAAGGGGTGAAGTCTGCAGATTTGCTGTCTTTGGCTATGGTGGACCGGACATCAAAGAAGCTGAAGAACGTCAGTTGACGAATGCAATACGGAAGGTATCCGATGTATTGACGGTGGATGAAGATGTTGCTGGGGTGGAAAAATCTGTGGTGTGCATGGGAAATAAGTTTAATGATTTTAGCAAAACCCGCAGTAATTACCGCCAGCTGTTAGAAGATGAAGATGACATTGAAGAATGTGTGATTTTCATGCAGCAGAAACACGGTTTTTGAAAGACAGAATGGCATTTTGGAAGGAGTCAGCAAAGCGGAATGTAGACATCAAATTTGATGACAGCAATATCAGAGCAGAAGACTCGGTGAGCCAGACGAAGTCTCATTCTTCTCGCAGGAGCATGCACTCTAAATATTCAAGAAGTTCCCATGTTTGTAGTCTTGACAAGGCAATGGTGAGAATTTCGACAAAACGAGCCTCGGTGCTGTCATAACCTGCACTTTGAGGTTAACGCAAGAGAGAAACTATCACTTCACAAACATAACATAACATAACCTGTAAGCATCATACAGCGAATAGTAATCTTTCATAAGACAATAGGCTTGCTAAATAGAGTATTTGCTCCATAGGGAGTCCATAGTGTAAAACTATTTACAAGGACATGACAGGTGCTAGCTGAAGCATCGATGATGGAAAGACGTCAGAGCCTTGCAAATGAGGAAATACGGTTGAAATGCGAAAGAATGAGACTAAATCAAATGAAATGGAGGTTGGATATGGAGACAGAAATTGCGAAGGTCGAGGCTGAAGAAAAAGCCTGTACAGAGCTTGTCCATTCAATAGAGAAACACTTTGAAGAAAGGGGAAATGAAATGGTGCTGAGTACAATGGACCATGCTTTGCGAAGACTGACCGAAAATGAAACTATGTTGACAAAGACGAGAGAGCAGTTTTCATCTAAACCTTCAATGGTTTTGAAGCAACCAGACACAGCAATCATGCCTCAGTAAACTATGCATATGGCACACCCCAACCCGAGCCATAACCCCATGTTTGCGACACACCCTTGCCCCTTACCTTGCCTTTATTCTGTGAGCAGTCAAGCGCCAATTGAAGCTGATGGTGAGCTACCAAACCAGTGCCTAACATCTGGATTGAGTCCTGGTGCTATTCCATGGCAACAACGTTCTACAAGAGAAACATTGCATCACGAGGCAAAGGTAAAAATGTACTAGGATGTCAGCACAATGCCATTCCAATAAAAGTGAGCTAGATGAAGGTGGAGACGAGTATCTTGAGACGATGAATAGATTGGCAGTCGCTTCATTGTTACCTAAATCAGAGTTGGCAGTTTTTGATGGTAACCCCTTGAAACATGTTGTCTTCACTCGATGCTTTGAAAACAATGTTGAAAAGGATACAAACGATTTTCTAAAGAACTACAATTAATGATTCAGTATTGCACTGGAAAGGCCAAAGGGGTAATAGAAAGATGAATTTTACTGGGACAAGAAGAAGGCTATTGGAAAGCAAAAAACATGCTTGCAGAGAGATTTGGCAACGTTTTCAAGGTTTTCATACGCGTGGGTGGAACAGGTATCAAGTGGACCTTTGATAAGACCAAGATGCACTACAAGAATTAGCAGACGATCTCGAAAGCTGTGAAAAATCATTCAAAGCTACAGGAAGAATTGGAAAAGTTAACAACGAAGACAAGCTAGTCCGGATTTTGAAGAGATGCACTGTGTTTGTCAGATCAAGATGGCAGTCATGTGTCCAAGAAATTTGATCAAAAGGACAAAATCCAAATGTAGGGGTCGTTAGAAAACTGATCAAGGCTGTCGCTATGGAGAGAAACGACCCTGTCTTTGGTGCACTTTTGGATGGTGAAGGATTCTGTATCTTCGACGCGGATGGGTACACGACAAGGACATACAACTATGAGACCAGCACCTCAACGAAACATGAATTTCAGCATATAAACGAGTGGTGAAAATTTGAGAGCGTTGGTGAAAATGTGAAATGCTATTACTTTAAAAAGCATCATAAACTGGAGAGCTGTGACGAGTTTAGAAAGCTGCCTGGCGAAGATAAATTCAGGTTTATGCGTGAGAATAAACTTTGTGACAATTTTTTATCCTTATTTCATTTTTCTGCTAGTTGCAAGCAAAAATGTTATTGTACATTGTATGGATGTGGAATTAAACGCAAAAAATTTGTCGGCAATTCATGATGCCCTTGCTAAATTTGATGAAAGACTCAATAACAAGCTGAAAAAGACAGTTTGAGGAGATCAACAAGATGTGAAACGTGAGCAGAAGCAATTCGTGGGACTAGCAAACCAGACAGAGGCCGGCCGCGACGGCCAAGCATTGTCCATAGTTCAAGTAAAGGTGAAAGCTAGAGGAAAATGAAAAATCATTGAAACTTATGCTTTGCTTGACAGTGGCTTAACAGCAACGTTTTGTGATGTCGAATTGATGAAAAACCTGAACAAGGAGGGACGAAATTGTCAAATATCACTGGCAACAATCGATGGTTACAAAGAAGATTTGATGTCATCATTAGGGAGCTAAGAAGTGATGGATTTAGATAAAGAAATAAAGTTAATCTGTCCAATGTGTTTTCAGTCCAACGATTGAATGTGTCAAAAGATGCTATGGCAACACAAGGAGATGTAGAAAGATTGGCCTATCTGCAAGGTGTGGAGCTACCTAGAACGATTGATCATGGAAAAGTAAGCCTTTTGATTGGTGTCGATTTACCTAAAGCATTAGAACTAGTGGAAACACGCAGATCAATAAATGGAGGACAATATGCTATCAAAACAAAGTTTGATTGCACTCTGAATAGACCACTGGATTCCTCAAACAGAAGTGCTTATTGCATGTTTGTGAACACAATTTCTCCAAGTGATTAGTATCTATGCAGTCAGCTTAAGAGCCATTTCAATCAGATTTTCAGCGAATCAATAACCGACGATACGAAGAAGCTGTCAGTGCAAGATAAGCGTGCTTTGAAAACATTCGAAGAATCAGTTCAGTTGGTGAATGGTCATTACCAGATTGCAATTCCATGGAAATAGGGACAACCTTGTATGCCAAAAAATCGACAGGTTGCAGAAAAACGTTCGGGATATCTACAAGACTCAAGTTTGAAACAAAGGTATACTTCATTTATTGATGACTTACTTGACAAAGGGTATGCACACAGAGCTCCTGACCAGCAGCTGGAATGCAGAGATGGTAAAATTTGGTATTTGCCGCACCCAGTGACGAAGCTAGCCAAAAATTGTTGGTCTTGCTGTATGTACAGGGCCACGCCCTTATTCAATAGGACACGCCCATGAATAAAAATTCTTTTTTGCAGATGAATTTTTTCTTAAATTCAGTAAAAAGTAAATTTTAAATCGATGTCTATCTTTTGAAAAATAAACCCATACTTAAAGACGTGCTTTAGGGTGCTTACTTTTCAAGCAAATCTATGTTAAATTGTAGTAAGCCTCTACAGCGGAAGTAAAAGTTCAAATTGGTGATAACTAAATTTGACAATAAAAGGGGGTAGGGGTGGCATTTAAAGTTGCATATCATATATTTGTGGTAGTTGAAATAGTCTAATTAGACTATTCCAGATATTGGTCCAATCTAGATCAATCTAGACACACTATTAAAATACCTGACCAATCTAGATACTCTATTAAAATAATTTTAATAAACAACAGGGTTTAAAGTCTGTAGGGGCAAGTTCACAAATTCTGCAAAACAATTATTCTGCAGCTGACAAAGAGAGATACAATTGAATAATGTGTCGCTTTATCAATGAAAACAACTTCATTAGCCAAACCATTAGACGAGTAAACAATTCAGGTAGAAAAATACACTTTCATACTAGCAGTTCAGCATTCAGTTCATCGGTATTCAACATAGCAATCAGTCGCCCGTTAATCTCTTACAAATGCAAATTGCGCTGAAATTGGTTTATTCTCCAACTCCAAAATTTCAATCACACAACAGTAAATTCAATTATGCTTTCATCGTCCTTGTCCATGTCTAAGAAAATCTTATTGGTTTAGGTCACCATGATATACCGTGCCTCAAACGATCGTATGAAAGCCGAAATCAGTGTGCCAATCCTTGTTGTTTACCATTTCTTTCTCGCTAACTTTGGACTCTGTCTTGTTACAAATAAAATTTATGCAGTTCAACTGAGGCAAGCTTTGCTGTCAATAATAATATCATTGGTATTGCCAAATCAAGCAGGAAATCCACATTCACAGCGCTTCGCCATAATACTTGAACTGGCCTCCTTGCTAGTGTTTCATAGCAGAACGAGAATGCACAGGGCATTTCTTGCAGTCCTGCTCTCAAAAATAGCAGGACCAAAGGTTTTCAAAACAATACTTTTTGACCTATGTAGGTGAACCCCCAACCAATCAAATCACTACTGCTTACGAACTGTTATGATGGTCATTTCGACGAGGTCCTGCTCCCGAGATTGAGCAGGACTGCTCTTTGTTCTAGACTATTGTGAAGCAGGACTAAATTTACAAAAGCCCATTGTGAAGCAGGACCAAACATAGGGTATCACAGTTATGAGCAGGACCAAAATACAGGGTTAAACCGTATAAAAGAACAGGACCTTGAGACTAGCGTGGGATGCCTGTATCAGCTGGCGGAACTGGGGACTGTTTATCAAATAGAATTTAAAACTTCCTTTTTGCAAAGAAGAAATTGTTGATTGTTTACAGTAAAACTTATCTTTGGAAATTCTTGGTCCTGTTCAGCAGGACCAGCAGGACTTTTGGCTTCGCCACTGGCCGCACCACAATGTAATCCATTCAAAGAAACCAGATAAAGTGAGGTTAATTTTTAACTGTACTGCAAAGTACAATGGCGAGTCATTAAATGACAAGGTTCTTCAGGGCTTAGATTTGACGAATAGCCTGATTGGTGTATTGTGCAGATTCAAACAAGAAACTGTAGAGATGATGGCAGATATAGAGGCAATGTTCTACTAGGTGCGTGTACATCCTAAAGATCTGAATGCATTGAGATTTCTTTGGTATCACCATGGCAATTTGTCTGCTGAGCCACATGAATATCAGATGATGGCACATCGGTTTGGAGGTGTTTGGTCACCTAGCTGCGCACGTTTTGCTTTAAAGAAGACGGCATTGAACAACAATGAAAAGTTTGATTCTCATGTGCCAGGACAGTTATCCGAAGTTTCTATGTTGATGACTTACTGAAATCAGTAGAGAAGCCAGAAGAAGCAATAAGATTGAGTAAGCAGCTTTGTGAGATGCTCTCTTATGGTGGATTTCGTCTTACAAAATCAATCAGTAACAGCAGAGCAGTCCTGAATGCAATACCACAAACTGAATGGTCCAAAGAGTTGAAAGATATCAGCCTTGAGAATGAAGAGCTTCCAACAGAGCGAGCCTTAGGACTTCGATGGGATGCAGAGGCTGACAAGTTTACATTTAAGATCTGGTGCAAGAGCAAGCCATTGACTCGTAGAAGACTGCACAGTAAAATTTCTTCCGTTTATGATCCTGTTGGTTTTGTTTCTCTTTTTGCTTTAAATGCAAAGAAAATTCTCCAAAAATTGTGTCTCGAGAAGAAAGTATGGGATGACGAGATAGCTGATGCAGATCTCACAAGCAAGGCGGAATTCGTTTTCTTCCAATTAGATGCTTTTTTGCAATTTTCTTTTAGCCAATCAGAGCTCACCAATTTTGTCTAGCTTGTTTACAACTTACTCAAATGCACCTCTAGCCGTGGAGGAAAGCACTACTGGAGTTTTAGGCCACCATGAAAACATATTTAAGAAAAAACCAACCAAAATTAAAAAATTACAATGTTCATAAAATTTACTAAAAAATTACCGCTGCTTTTGAGTGAAATCGAAATGAAATTCCAGAAATCGCAAGCCAAACTTTTTATATCTCACGAGGGGCTTAGGCCCATTTTTTAGGCTGGCCAAAAAGCTCAACTTAAAGTGACAGGTCTAAAAATATTGGCTCTCTGGTCAATCTTACGGTAAATTTTTGTTTTGTTCAGTTTATTGTTCGTGTAATTCTTAATTTGCACTTAATTTGCACTTTATGCACTTTAATTTGTTCATGTAATTCTTAATAGGCCTAACTATTTTATCTGCTTTTCCATTGACTACCTGCTTTTTCTTTTATCAACTGCAAATTTGTATTTAATTTTGTTCTGTAGTAGACCTGTCACTTTAAGTTGAGCTTTTTGGCCATTTTATCCACCCACAGCATTGTACATGGGAGAAGTCTGGGAACGTCTGATAAGGTCAATTAGAAAGTCTACGGTGCAATGTTTAGAAAACAAACATTAAAAGATAAAGCACTGGTTACATTACTATGTGAAGTGGAGGCAATTTTGAATGGAAGCCCGCTTACTAAAGTATCAGATGGAAGAGATTTTAATGCATTTACACCCAACCATCTATTACTTTTGAAATCTAACGAAAGTTTTCCACCTGGAATCTGCAACAAGAATGATGATTACTGCAGAAGAATTTCAAAAGAAAGAGAAAATATCAATTTTTCCTTAAAAGTCTCGACTATTTTTGTATCAGATATAACCCTGTGTTCGTGGCCTCCTCCAAACTATTTGCAACACATTTACATTTGCATGTTTAGAGGTATTTCATGATGCTCTTTCATCTTATTGTATCGATGTTAAAAATTCTTAGAAAAGACCTTTTTGACGTCATAATTTGATGACTTTGTAAAAATGCAATTTAGAGCATGGGACTACTACGAATTGAACAACAAAATTGGTTGCATATTGTTTGTATTGTGTTGTATTTAATAGTAAAGTGGATAGAAATCTTTGCACATCAAAAGTGTAAATAAATTTTTTGTATCATATTTTGTGCTTCCCAAAAGTCTTAGCCCTCTTGCTTTGCCCCCTCAGATTTTTTCACCTTCAGGAGCTGTTTCTATTGATAAAAGAAAAAGGCTAGAAGGATTTTGGAACTTTAGACAAGATATTTTAGACCTCCTATCTTCCCCATCTAACTATTTCCACGATACACAAAATTTACCCTAAGAAACATTTCAGATATTTTAGTTTGCTTCTAACCAGGTTCGTGCCATAATTTATGCCCCTATGTTGTTGACAACAGGAACTAGCAGACAGCTTACTTTCGTGCATCTCAAAATCCTTGAGGTACTAAGCATGCGTTGATGATCATGATAATAATGGAACTAAAAAGCTCCAGCGCAGAAGCCTCAATATTATCATCATATCTTACAACTTCTTCGTATCTGCTTTATTTATTGGGCATTGTTAAAGTTATGAAGCTATTTGTTTTTAATACACCATCAGAACTTCTATTAAGATTTTGTAAAAAAGTCGTAGCTAATGGAAATTTTGAGAGATTCGAGTAGTTTTAGGTTCACAGGAAGATTTGCAGAGATTTGGAAAGGGGGTGTACGCGATTCTTGAAGTAAAATGGCCCCTGGTAACAGCCATGCAGTTTAAGCAACATTGTGTAAACGAAGCGTGCCTGTCTTGATTCATACCCACTTCACTGAGTACTGAAGTCACATTTCCAAAAAAATTGCTTTGTAGCAAATGAGCTCATTGGAGCAGATGATGATTAGCAGAGCACTGGCCATCCAACCAGATCAGGCCTTTGTTTTCTGGAAACACGAGGAACTGCACCCATTATCAAATGCATTAATGATGCGCAACCTGCTTAAAGGAATAATTGATTCCCAAATCTACGAAGAAGAGGGTATTCCCAAGAAACTAGCTGAGTCAGTAATGTGAGTATTTCTACCAACATTTTTATTTAACTTGCTGATAAATTGAAAACGTCTCCTATGGGTCTCTGTTTAGAAAAGTTTTTCTAAATCCTCATTGTAACTGCAAAACATAAAAAGTATTGAAAATGGCTATTTGAGAGTAAGTAGCTTTGGTATTCTTCAAGTTAGTTAGAGAATCGGTTTTTTATAGGTTAGGCTCTTTTAAGGAAGTTCAAATAACATGTAAAAAGGATTTTGGTACCCACTTACCAATGATGAAAACCTGGTATGGCAATGCTATTCAATAAATCACAAACTAATCACAAACTTAGCGAGCACTCAGCAGTGGATATTCCTAAAAAAGTCTTTAATTTCAAATAACAAACATCAAAGATGTCAAAGACATTTTAACAAAGCTAAAAAGAAAAAAGGGGGTTGATGGTGACGATGTATGGAGATCAATGGAGATCAATAGCTGGTGTTATCTCAAAGTTGATCAATCACTGTCTAGAAATTGCGATCTTCTGCTGAAAAGTGCCCCAAAATATCACTGGTTTACAAATCAGGTAAAAGAAAAATCAATGATAACTATAAATAAATCTCTGTGAGCCCTGTTACTGCCATATCTTTGCCAAAAACTAAATTATGATAGAAAATTGAGCTGTTAAAATAAAATTAAAATGCACAATGTATGTTAAATTTAAACAGTTATTAATTACTGTATCATTGATCAATTTGAAAATTGGTACATTATCAAATATTTAAAATGGAGAACAGAACAGATAAAATGCCATTTTCTGATAATCAACAACAATATCTACTCTATAGAAGTTAAGGACGTTCTTACACGCAGGTTTTTACTGTACTCATCCCACATTTTTCTCAAATATCATAAGAACCTTTAAAGTGTCCTTATGACTGGAGCCATTTTAATTGATCTGCTGAATGCAGGCAGATCTAGATAAAAATTTGAGGGTGTTTAGTTTTGGGTGAGGCTTGTGCCACGTCTTTCACAATTTATGGTGACTAGTATCTTTTTTTCGTTCAGAGAGCAAGGGTTGTCCATAACTGTTTTTTAAATAACTGATTTGCAATTAATATAACTGTTTTTTAAACTTCTGGCAGTGTGCTATTTGAAATGAAACCAATACATAAAATACACCAAAATGATAATAAGAAACAATTATAATTGCTTTTCTCTTAGTTGAAATAAAAACAATGAATATTTGATTTCTTCTACTATCATTCTGACTGCTTTATCAGCCTTTTTAAAGTACAACTACTTCCAATAGATGAAAAACACTAGGTGAGCAAAAGTATTGCACCACTTTATTCAAAATTGCTGCACCGCTGCGAACTTTCTATAGCAAACCAAATTAAAAAAAGCTAAACCAAAATAAAAAAAGTTTCAAGATGACAGTAAAGGAAAGAAATAAGGGAAAATTTATGAAGATATGATAATGAAAATGAAAAATGGAAATATATAATTTGTTTCTTCTTATTTCTAAGCCATATCGACTACTACGAAAACTTGAAAACTGAGCTATGAAGATAGGAGTACTAGTTCAGTCGCTTAACTCCAATTTTTGGTCAGATTGTGACAGACTGGAACAAAACACCAAACTTTATGATGATACCTTGGGGCATGGTGAGCATTTCCAGAAGGAGTGCCAGTTTCTATCGATTTTGGGGGTTAAGCTAGGGACAAAAATCATATAACGTCTTAGAAAGATCCCCAGAATGCTTTCTTTAAAATCATCTACGTATGATTGTATCAATGGAGAAAAATCAGATGACTGATATATTACTGTAAAAGATCAACATTTAAATACCGTTTTTTCTATTGCGGTACATTTAAATTTGCTCAAGATCGAGGGTCAGCACATAAACATAAAGAAATCACTGAAACTTTGCCTGGTTAAAGGTTGAGCCAGAACAGCCAGCAAACTAAGGAGCTCTGATTCAGTAATTAACTAAAAAAATTTCGGCGTTAGCTGTAGATACATGTAGGAAAGAACCTTTTTCTTTTACTGAAGCCATAGCATTAAGGAAATGCTAGCAGAACGGTTTTGAAGATTCTTCTCCCGAACAATCTAATTTCCTGTTTGCGCTTGACTATTGAATATGAAGCAGAGAAGGGTAAAGGTATTGCTGCAAATTCGATGAAAGCGCCTGCAAGTTGACGTAGAAATTCAGAGAGATGAGCTTAACTCCGTTGAGCATAATTATTCTCAACTGAAAAGAAGCAGTATTGCTAAATGCAAAACTGAAGGCAACTATACAGAAAATAAAGAGCGAAACAGCGTTACAGAGCAAGTCATGTTTCCCAGCAAGGACCGTTCAATGTGCGCTATTTTCGAGATTAAGACAGCATGAGCGGGCCTAAGTCACTCTTTGCTTGTCGTTAAGGTCTTATGCACATTCTCAGCCACTTAACTCAACTGCGAAAGTTTTTGTCAAATATGTTTGCCAAATCCAAAGTCAAATATGCTAAAGTATCGTTTAGGAAGCACTACGAGAGAAGAGAGGCTTTAACGTACACTGCTAAAGAGTTTCAAAAATATGTTGCAGAAATGTTTAAAAAATGAAAGCATTATAGATCGTCTGGTTCAAGCAGTCAAGGAATAGCAAAATTGCTTTGTAAAGAAAAACATGAAATCCGAATCAGACAGAATTTTGCTTATTCATGTTTACTTTGTTTACGCCTTAGTTTATCAGATCCCACGGGCCAAAGCCCCATTCAGATCTTTGTGGCAGGTTAAAAGTGCTGTGCCAGTCTACCGTTGCTTAAAGTTTTCAACATCAAAAACTGGAAAATGCGAAACGAAAACGAGCTGACCGTAATGAAGAAAGAAAGTCCAAATAAAAACTGGTTGGATTTCATCATTATCAAGAAGCATGCATCTTCTGTTCCCATTCTCCCGGTTCGATGTAGAAAGAACACTACAGATTGATGGATTGATGCTGTAATTCCTTGGCTGCAAAAAGAAATGCTCAGAAAAAGGAATAAAACCAGTTTTCCCGAAAACCAGAATAAAACCGGGTAAAGTCCAGTTTTCCCGACAACCAACCTGCAATATCTGCCCTCCTGTCCTCCCACACCCTTTTCCCTTCCAAAAATCCCGTTACCTACCGGGAACGCTAATTTTACCGACAGGGAACGCCCATGACTAATTTTCGGTTACACTGCTTTTTGGCGAATTCAAATTCACAGAATCAAATTCTCCGATATTTTTTCATCGAATTAGAAGAATAACAAAATCTATCCTGCCGAAAACCGGGGAGGGAGGGCGTGTCCTCCAAGTCGTCCCTGTGGCGCTGTCGTTGCTTGATATTTTCAGACGCCTAAACTAAAGCATTTTTCATTAGGTTGTAATGTTTTAAATTGAGGTAGCCTACATTCAGAGGTAGGCTCAACGGGGCTAATGCTTGAAATTAGCATGCAAAGTTATGCTTTGACCTCAGGTTTCGAGAAATATTTAATGTACCGAAATAAAAACAAAAAGCGGTTTTGCATATGGATCATGTACAGTAATAAATTGGTTACATAAATCTTCTCGATTGATTCAATTAACATAGATTATCTCCAAAATAAACATTCTGGTGACTTTTCCATGACATGATACGATTTTATCTCTAGCTTGCTCCCCAAAATCGATAGACTGGCACTCCTTCTGGAAATGTTCTCAATGCCCCAAGGTATCACCATAAAAGTTTGGTACTTTGTTCCAGTCTGTCACGATTTTCACCTTAAGCGACTGAACTATACCTGTAATTTATTTACAACAGGAAGGTTTTACTTTGCACAAACCTGTACGATTTCATTAAGGCCAACTTGGAAATACTTACTTTTTGCTTGGTTGCTAAAGACTGTTAATTTTCTTACTTTATTAAAGTATTTTTGAGAAGTTTTGGTCGCATGTTTAACCTACTAAAAAAGTTTTTGACTGAATTTAGCAAGTCTTACAAGGAATTCAAAGCTTCGAGATTGTCCAATGAAAGTCTACCTTTTTGATATTTTAAAAAGATATCTTTCCCAAAATTAAGATTTAAAGTATTGCCAATGGTTTGAAGTTTGTTTTAATGAATTTTAATCATGCTATGACGCCTAATTTTGCCTAATTAATAGGCACACAAAATATTGTAACCTTTTTCTACAAACTTGCACACATTCAAACATATTTTTTGCTCTCGTAAAAACAAGACCTGTCCAACAAAGCTGTCATGCTCTACAGACTGGGCTCTATTTACAAACGCAGAGGTTTGTTATTTGATCTCTTGCGTCAAGTTAAAAAAATCAAACACAGGCCTAACTTCATAACACACGCTTTCGTTCTGTTAACATTTCAAAAGAAATGTTTCAATTTATAAGAAGGTGATTGGTTGCTTCACAATCGCGGGTGCTCAAGCTCTGTCATTTTTTTATACATTTGCGGACACTTGGTCAAATATTGCAGAAAATTTCAGCACTGTTTATAAACCTATAGGCTGTCGGTTTTCAAAATGAAAAGAGCAAAGAAAGTACTAAAACATAATGTTATTAATTAGCGATGCTAGACAAATTGTTTCTAGTGTCAAGGTCACTCATTTCACCAATAGAAACAACATGTTGACGGGACCTAGAACCTCTAATGCAAATAACTGCAGTTCTGAGTAAGCAAAAACTCAGCTTTCTTTTGACACAGGAAAGGTTTCCTGAAATTTTGATGATGTTTGTCAGCAATTAATCCCGAAACACGTTTGAAAAATTTCCTTCTTTCAATGCTCATATCAACATTGCATGAGAAAATCAAAAGGGAAAATTTCTGTTTTCTTGATTCATAACAACCTGGTTGTATTTTCTCTGTTTCTCGATATATTCTGAAGGTTGCAGCTAAGATTTTGCAGCGATAGCTAGGAGCGATAGGGTAAAATACCCTCACATCAACAAATGCTCTTTGCATACGTTGCCAAAAGCCTCTTGCACTTACTTCAGCACGCAATTCTACCCCATTCTCGGATTGTTGCAAACAAGGTTCATTGCACACATCCTTGCATACAGTTGGCAGCAAATCAACAGTGAGATCACTCATTTCATTATGACGGAGGGTGACAAAGCCCCCAATCTGGCATGAAAGAGCATGATCGACGTGAAACTTTGCCTTACAAACCATTTTGAATGAAGATTTTTTAAGTTTTATGCATACCTCAAATAAACAACATCATCAAAAGCACGTTTTTTGAGGCTGAAATTTTTAGATTTTAAAGGCAACGAAGAAAGCCATATTGATGCACCCTCAGAGCAAGCAATGCCGTTTGCCTTACATTGAGCAGATGTCATATTTTCCCGAAGAAAGGCAGTTACACTTTGATAGGATCCTAACCATCCGATGTAATGTTGATCTAGGTGTCTTTGAAAATTTTCTTGCACGTTCTACTTTTGCTGGCTTCACGATTAGCCACAACTTAGAAGGTTTAGGATAATAACCAACATTTGGCGCCACTTTCAGCAAATCTTCCCACTATGTCAACAGAGGTTGTTATTCACCGGCTGAGATCAAATCGTCGGCATATGTAACTTGTTTCGTGTCGTTTGTTGACACCGACTCCAAGAGTAGAACTGTAGCAAGCGCATAAACTGGCATTACTGCTGCGTTGTACCTTCTTGTGATTCAATCTCTGCTCCACCGATTACGAACAGTCTCGCATTTTGATTACAACAGTTTATCACATACGTTGCAATAATAGGACTTACAATCCTGATATTATGCAGCATGACTTTCCTATCGATACGGTTGAATGCCTTGTCAGCATCAGCTAACAGAACAGCATCACATTCCTTTTCATCAAAAATATCTTTCATGGCATGTACTGCAGCTTCACAACCTGCTCTTTGACCAGCACATAACTGAAAATCTCATGCGCTGTCCATTATTTCTGTCCAAAATGTTCTCATGACTACTCTAGCAATAATTCGTATCAAAGCCTCACCAACACCAATTGGGCGAAAACCAGGATTTTTTATCCAATGGTATCAGCCTGCAGGCAAGGAAAGATTCCAAAGAATTGTTATCGTCACAGAAGCGCTTTGAACACATCTTTCTGGCGCTTTGAACACATCAATACAATCATATGCATACTCACCAATCGATAATTCTGGACCTTGTAACAGGAGATTTTTAAACTTCTCTTCACCATCTGGATGCTTGTTTTAAAGCAGCTGTAGAGTTGTGTCATCCAGAAGTAAAATACCATTCCTTTGTGCATAAGATAAAAGCTTCAGAGCGGCATTTATCTTGCCGTTGATTACAAAACCGTTCAATTTCTTGGCAACATGTCTCAATGTTGTCCGCTCGCCTATATTAACTAAAATTGGATTAACTAAAGCGAGCTTCTCTGACAAGTTCATCAAAGCTTCCACTTTGCCAAAAAAACTAAAACAAAAATTCGAAAAATTGCTCAAGCACCCATAGCACCCTGCAAAGTTCGCTTCTGGATTAAGGGTTGTGGGTATCTTAAGCACCCACCGATCTTGGTTCTCTTCCTGTTAATAATGACCCACTCTATTGAGGTTGGTGACCTGCTGACCAGATAGACAATGTAAGTTGAAACAGTAAAAAATAGTTTCATACGAAAACATTAAGCTGGCAGCGGAATGAGTGGAACGGTCTGCCGCTTTCTCCAACGCTCCCAACTTTTTTGAGTAAGCACTGTTTTATTTCATCCATGCACCAAGCGGCAAATATAGGCCAGTTAATCTTTGTTCACCGCTTCCAAATCCAAATACAAAATGGTTTCCAAATCCCTGAATGGTAAGTCGCCGTCCTACATGAGTGACATGTTCACTAGGGTTAGCAAATCAACCTATCGCGTACTACAGAATTCTAATATTAACTTAAGAACTCCATATTGAAGGACATCAGCTGGTCAGAGATATTTCTCATTCAGAGGGCCGAGTCTCTGGAACGGGTTAAACGATAAAGCAAAAATCAACCAACTCTAATGAGACTTAAGGAAGTCTAATAAAACCCAGCATGGCATGAGTCGCAATATTTTTTATATGCTAGTTTTCTAATCTTATTTTTCAAAATCTTATCGTATTGTTTCTATTACATTTATTTTAACTTAAATGGTGTCAAAAAACATGACCCCCTGTAAAGAGGTCTAACTAAGGGGCTACCATGCCTAAAAATTGAAAATGATTTGAAATTTAATTTCTTGCGTTTAAAAAGTTATCCATCTTCATGCAAAAATCAAACGGGATAAAACTGTGGAGCATGATTGTAATAAAATGTTTATCTGCTGTGCATATAGTCCTTGGTCCTCAATCGATGTTGTGAATATTCCAGCTGCATTTTCCAGGTTTCCTTTGAACTTATAGTTCCAAGACCTTTGCCTACAGCTGAAGTTAAGGCCTTCATCATACCTTGTTTAATAGTGACGTCCTTCTTAATTTTTGGTCCCCAAGGTTGGATCTTCCGGCAAGGAAAGAGCTTTCCAGTCCTTATCTGGTGCAGAGTATTCTTAGAGCAGCTCGAGCTACTATTAAGGAAAGGCAAATAGAAAGCCCCGTACTTCTACAAGTTTACAGAAACAAGTTTCTCACGACCGATAAAGTAATAGGGCGCTATGCCAAGAAAAATTCAAGATTAGTGTTTAGTCTAGTCAGCAAAGAAGGACAAAAACTTTGGTCAGTTTAGTGCTTCCAATGCTCATGAATTGAATGGAATTTTTCTACACTTTATTCTTTTGAGACATTTATAACATCCTGGAAATCATTACTTCTTGAATGTCTGCTTGATTTCTATTGAACACAGTGATTGAGTCTTTCTTGTAAAAACTTTGTACAAGTTTTATAAGTTTTTGCATGTCTCTTTTTTCCACCCGTTTCTCAACATTTGGGTGCCCCCTTTGGGTGTGATGCCCTAAGCACGTGCTTAGTTTGCTTAAGGGTTTATCCATTCCTGACTGTGTGAGACCCATATCTAAACATCCTATCAAGGAACTATGCTGGCTTGAGAGCTATCTGATCAATAGAAAGCAGATTGTGTCATACGAGCCTTGTCGGAAATTCAAATTTTAAGATGTAAGCCTTTAGTAAAAATCTTTTTCAAGTACATTGCTATTTTTGATATTTTATCTTCTTCATGTTCCATACAGTTCCTTTATTGATAACAGTCAGTTGTTGCTGAACAGAGTTAATCTGTATAAACATGGCATCATTGTTGTTATTTTTGCTAATACTTTCATTTTATTGCTTAGACTCTTTGAGACAGTCTGCTTAGATCTCCTTGACATCTACCATGACACCAGCAAAGAACACACAATGCAATCAATAGAGAATACATATCCTGTTTGGGGGAATCGATCACTTCTAGAAATTGCAGGCGACACCGATTTTAAAGGGTTTGTTGCACATCAAGCTACTCAAGTAGTTACTTCGAAAATGTGGAATGGAAAGGTAATTCCTACAGACGTTATGCATCTAACATATCTAAAATGTATGGTTTGGAGTAGATCGAAATAAAAATATTTTTGAAATGCTCCTGTCATAAAATTGTATTTTGCATCATTCTAATAAAATATTGCAAAAATCAAGTTCCTGTTACCAGATAAAAACGCACACAAATTCCCGCACACTCTCAAACCATTGTGTTGCTCTTTAGTGCACATGACCCTGGAGATCATCATTGAGTTTTACGATCTATAGGTACATACATAAATGATTCAACTTGGAAAAATGTTGTCTCTATTTCCCAACCTGTTTACAACAGGTTTTTCCATTCAATTAGGTAAGCTTAGCAAACTTTCAAAAGCCTGCAAAACAGCTGCTAGAATAATCACAGAAAGTCATTGAGCTACTACAGGAATAGATAGAAAGTGAGGTAGCTTCTATTACATACAAAGCATCGTCAGGTCTTTCGTCCGTTTATCTTTTAAGCATGTTCAAGAAAAACTGTACACGTGACGTGACATGAAATATAATTTGCATATATTGTATGTCAATGACTTTTCCAAAAGGATAAACACTTACACTGCGCAAAAGCAATTCATTTCTAAAATGCATAGTCTAAAGCTATATCTGATCAAACTGCCTTTGGGTTTCAAACTTCTGATTGTCTCACTTTCTTGTTGTTTCTAAAGGTAGACTGAAGAGCATTTGACCCAGAGCCGATGCCAATTGGGGCATGGGAGGGCGCGTCACACTCCCCCCTAAAGGCTATTTGTGGGTAAAGCTGAATGCTTATAACTGGCTTTAAAAAAAGCAATCATTTCACAACATATTAACTAAAAGCTTTTTCGTCTGACACTCCTCAGAGCATAAAACTTCAAAATCAGGGTCCGAAAGAACACGATGAAAAAATATATACCCAGTTGTAAATCGAAATAGGCCGATCAGAAAAATGCAAGCACAAGACCGGTATAGTTGACCAATCAGTGCCGCGTGCCTAAAGAAAAATTTGTCAAAGCCATTTTCAAGTTATGTACCGCCAAAAAATTGTTCACATTTTTCAAGCAGAGGTACACTAAACAGGAGATGAATGCTTATCTGAAAATGTAAGGACTCTCCAGAACTCACATCCCAACGACTGGCTGATGATAGTCTTCTTGGCTTTCCATATTTCATCAATAGCGATTTGGCTTTTGATCGATTAATTTTATGTTGAATTGAATGAAAATAGACAAAGTTAGTCCATAAAACGTCAGAATGAGGGTCGAAGAGAACACGCCATAACTTTGTCATAAGTCAAGTCTTCATAATTTCTAACAATTCTCAAGGATGGTATTATAACTTCTTAAATTATTATCTTTCTGAGAATTGGACTATTATTAACGAGGCTATGCGTGTAGGTATAAATAATAAAGTGTGAGAGTCTCCTTCTTAAAAATTTTCCGTTCTCTAGGCGGCTTTAAAGAGCTCACCGAGCCCACTTCCTTTAGGTGTGACAAGAACGAGTATTGATATCGCCAGTGCAAAAGCTATTGAGGTGGGACAAAAGTTTGGAGAGCAACGATGTGGCGCTGAGAGCAGTGAAGAAGAAGAGCACCATGACACAATTCCTGAGCCCTCAGCTGAAGAGAGGAATTTCCACAAAGATCTGAATTCTCCGCGCTCGAAAATACGGAAATTTCAGCAGAAACTGCAGATATTGATAAAACATCTCAATTTCAAGAAACGGCAGGTGGAGCTGGTTGCACAAAATATGTCGAAATGTTAAAAAAGCCAGTTACTAGCCAAGTGGAAGATTTCTTCAAATTTCATCCACAGCTTCCAACTGTTGGAAAAATGCCATTTGATATCAAAAAAGCATTCAAAAGAACAACATCAACAGGCACTGAAATTGAAAGTAATTGACTCACTTTTGATAATGACAAGAAAACATTGTATTGCTCCCAAATTTTGCCGAGGCCTATCAGCTTGTAAAACCTATCGTCGAGTCAGATGAGAAGCTTAACAGGAACATAGACAAGATTGTTGAAACAAGCACGAGAGCTCTAACAAAGCGTGCAAAAGATGGTAACCATAATGGGAACTATGGTCGAGGATCTCTAGTGACATTCTTAAGTCATGACATAACGAACAGGATCATCAATATCGTAAAAGGTTTTATCCGAGGAACGATTGTTAATGAAGCAAGGAGAGCTGGAATGTTTTCGGTCGAGATGGACACAACACAAGACATCACAACTCAAGATCAGTGCTCCATTGTTTTACGATACGTTCATGATGGTGATGTCCATGAAAGGTTACTTTAGCTTGTAAAAACAACATCAACCAGTGGAGAGTCATTGTTTGTGCTTTTAAAGGACACTCTTGAGAAATACAACATAGACATAAGAAACTGCGTGTGAGATTCTTTTGATGGTGCACCATATATGAGTGGTACTTACAACGGATTTGCAGCAAAGATTTAAAATGTTGCTAGCTTACACGTACACACCTGGTGCTACAGTCATCTCTTGAATTTGGTTCTCAGTGATGCAGCATCTACAAGTACGCTTGTAACAACCCACTTTGAAATTCTGCAAAAATCTCCTATATTTTTCAAGCAAGCTCACAAGAGAATGGATGTTGGGGAACAAGCGCTGGAAAAAGCAGGAAGACCTACCAGAAGGCTTCATCCTATTAGTGAAACCAGGTGGCTTTCAAAGTCACAAGCTCTGACGAAATATTTGACATTTTTTCAGAACCAGACAAAGGCCTATATGCAGAAAAGCTTTTGGCGCTTTATGCAATAGCTAATGACACATCATTCCAAGAATCAACTCGCAGCGATGCGAAGGTTTTAATGGATCACTTTCAGAAATTCGAAACGATCCTAACAGCGTTCATATTCTTGAGAATCTACAGCATAACAACTCCGTTTTGTATTTGCAGACAAAAGGTTTGGACATCCTTCAAGCATGGAGGATGGTTGAAGCAAAAAGCAAAAAAACATACATATCAACGACATATCAAGATATTTTGAAAGCAGTCACACAAAAGCCGAGGAATTTTGTGAAATAGTGAACGAAGCACTGGATGAATCAAATTTGAAAGTCGATAATGCCTTACCGAAGAAAAGAGTACGCCGGTAAAAGCGCTTGGATGGTGAGCAATGCCAAGATGAAACAGTTGTAGATGAGCTGCAGTCATTTATAGGGAATACCTTCAATTTGTTAATAGAAAGCTTAGTCACAAATGTGAAGAAAATATTTTTAGACCATGAGATGCTGTACAAAGATTTATCTTGTTTTGATTCAGAACGCTTCCAGGAGCTCCGAACGTCCGGAATTCCAGCAGCTGCCATATTCAACATTTGCAATCTCCTAGGGAGCAGGGTGAACAAAGATAATCTGCCTATGCAGCTTGAGAGTTTTGCCAATTCATTTCCGAGGCTTGCTATGTCATTGCCAGAAGAATTTGATACTATCAGATGGGATGAAGATGGAGCAGAAGTCGATGTCGCTACTTACAAGCAGTCCTTAGAGCGTTGTTTATTGTGTTTCACTTGTGCCTATAACGTTCTGCACGAGCATAATTTGAACTGTGTAACGTACTCCTATACAGTCTATAAAATTTTGCTGACACTTGCAGTTATGCAGGTGGAATGTGAAAGAAATTTCTCAAAATTGAAGCTGATCAAAACCAGGTAGAGGTCATCCCTAAGACAAGAAAATCTAGAGTCCTTCATGCTGATAAGCATCGAAAGTCAGATCCTCAGCAAGATTTCTAGTAACAAAGTTATTGACAAACTAGCCATAACATCAAAGGAAATGAAAAGATTGCTTATTATTTGACAATGAATATCATAATTTCATCAATCGTTTTTAGAACTGGAACATTTGTAAAAAGTAACTTTGTTCAGACGTTTCGTCTTAGGTTCAGAAAATTAGGATTTATTTTCAGTTACTTTCTTGTGTTTGCGGTTTTTTGTTGACCAATTGGTTGGACAGACATAATCATTGTCAGTGATTATAACGATAATTCCCACATGTAACATATTTCGCAATGGTATCTTAAAAGCCATTCTTCAAAACATTGCCCCAGGTAGCAGACACTCTAGAAATTTTGGTACCTAGGTCAGAGACATATATGATATTCAAAACATTAGCTCAGCTGCTGTAATGTTTTAATTCAAGTTAGTTCGAACCCAATCCTTGAAACGGCTCTGTGATGAGCTCGAGAGCCATTTTCTCAAGGATTACCTTTGCAAGGGAATTCATGAAAAACAGAAATTACCTTGAAACTCTCTTGCTCAATTATCGAAAATTTCTAGTTAAAATCAGCAAGTCGCCATCGCTTTCTGTTGCATTAAAGAATTCACATTTATAACTCATTACTGTTTCTCACGTAAATTTTAAAGTGAGATAGATAGTTTTGTCAAGTACCATGTGTCTTGCAATTAGTTACATCAATCGTTTCTGTGGAACCAGAAGTTGCTAGATCTAATTTTCGGACAAGTTCGTCACACAAAGCATGGATCCCTTTTCGACGAATTTTCCAGGGTCCTTCATTTTTGCCACGCCGCTACTGGGCATGCGGCACTGATTGGTTAACTATACTGATCTTGTGCTTGCGTTTTTCTAATTCGCCTATTTCAGTCCACAACTGGGTATATTTTTTCATCGTAATCTCTCAGACCCACTGATAAAGCAAGTGGCAAAAGCGATGAAAAAGATGTATATTCAGACTTTTGCTATGTGCTGAAGATGCTGAAGTAACCGACTAGTTCCTTAGTTTTCCAGACAAGCTCAATTTTTATTAGAATAAACCAAAATTTGCTATATAGAGATCACAGTCAAAAAGCCAATTTGCTTTGGTGAAAGCAACACCCTTGTTATTTAGGGATGTAGTGGTGGAGGGCTAGGCGGGGCGCAGCCACCCTGCTCGTTTGTTCTTGAACATATCCAAGAATCATGTAATGCAAAGAAAGCGGTGAAGAATGGTCACTTCACCACAGATCAGCTATTGATACCTAAACCAGAATTGGAAAAGAAAACAACTGAGAGATTTAAACACTTCATATGCATGAAATTATACACAAAGTTTGACATGTAAATGGATAGAAAGTTCTTCAATAATTGCTTACTGAACATGTTTAGTTGGATTTTTGTATAAACAGTTGGTTTGTTATTGTTGCATTTAGAAATGGAGGAAATTACCTGACTCAACAAATGGTTGCTATTATTTGACCCTGTCTTGCCTACTTCTTATTTTTGAACAATTTCAAGCTCTGGTGTTCTTAATATTGTTCAGTTGTTGTTATTTCAAATTTTATTTTTCTATATCTGCAAACTTGTTAATTCTTTCTAGGTCCACTGAATAACAGTTCTGCAGGACATTTTTAGGAGCACTGTTCATTAACTCTAATGAAATCTCACCTGTTTTGTTAACACGAGAGAAAATCTATCAATTCAAAATCAAACCAATGGGTCATCATTATTAAAAGGAAAGCTCTTCCTTATAGATGCTATAAATATTTTATATGCATTTTCTGGCCATTCTTAGAATGCTATATCTCGAAAATTTTCTCGCCGCCATCTCTGGTGGCCGCTTTCACTGAACCCCTGAGCAATTGGATATTTGCCCCCCTCACCTGCAATGGAGTTTCCCCTGGTCCTTCTTATGGTATCAATGTACTGATCTCACCTGCTGCTCAACACTGTCAATGTACTTGGAATTCAACCACTTGCTGGATAACCATCAACCCTCGTCATGTATAAATTTTAATGATTACATGACAAGATCAACCTAGAAATTTCACAGAGCCCCCCTTGGTAAAATTTTACGACTACACCCCTGCTGCTATTGTTCTCCGGTCTAAGTTTCCTGGCCATCTCAGACTCTTTGAAAACTTAATCCAAGCGAATTAAACCAATACGTGGTTAAGAAAGATCAGTTAACAAAGAATCGTCAGATAAAATTGAAATAAATAAAGCTATTAGCAATGATCTTAGAAAGTTGGACACCTAGCATAGAGGTTACAAAGTTCATATGCATATTCCGAATACTCATATAATGCTGGTTTCTAATAAACAGAAACCATACATCCTCAGAAGTCCGTATGCCAATCTGTATGTGAAATTTCCTACCATGAACTTCAAGTTATTCGAAAACAGAATACCACAATAAATAATTCATTGCTTCTTGGAATTGTAATGCAAAATCAAAGCCGTATTTGCAGTCTTTTCTCACAGAAGGAAATACTTGTTTTAATAGGACAATATCCCATTCTCTGTTTTAGGACCAGATGCATTCTTCTATGCTTTCACCAATAACGAAGTTCTATTTGCATACGGTGAGGTATCCCCATTAATCTATGTTAGCTGCATGATCATAATCAAGGAACTGTCATTTGTGCCATTGACTGGTTTATAAATCAGAATTTTTGCTGCGGAAATTTCTTGTTCAGTGGATTATCTTAGACCTCAATTTGATGAAAAAATTTCAATGATCTGTTATATTTTTTCTTTTGATTTGATCTTGATCATAGATTTTAGATTGAGAGGCGTTGAAACTTTAATTTTGACCAGCATTATTCTTTTCCTACAGGCCATGCATATTTTGTCATTCGTCATGATGCTGTTTGTAGTTGTAGACGAAAAGCATAATGCACATAATTACATAATTTGGCTGACATTCACCATTGTGACTTCACTACTGGTTGACGAAATAAGACAGGTAGCTACTTCTGTCTAAATTACATGGAACACTGAGCTGTTTTTATTATTCATGCCGTGTCCAAATATTACCACTTTCATCACCTCTTCTCCAGAACAATGTTGATAGCTTAGGCGATCAAACAATTTACACAAAAATTTACTTCCTAATCTCATACATCGTTCTTCTAGAGAGCCAGCATTGTTCCCAAGGGCAGATTGTTGAAATTTTTCTTGAAAACTGACGTTAGTGCTCCAAGACTTTGACTAGGAATGTAACTGGCCTAACTGTTTCTTCTTTACAAAAAAGCACAATTGAAAAATCCCTTTTCAAACTTTATCTAGAATTTTTATCTATGCAATCAAATCTAGAAAAATTTTTCATTTCAGCTTCTTGGAAGAAACAAAACGATGTGGGCTTGCACAAAAAAGTATTTTTCACAAGTTTGGAATATACTAGATATAGTAACAATTTTCCTGTTCTACCTTGGCTTTGGAATCCATTTCTTTCACATAGTGGCTGCTGATATCCATTTGTCTCTATTTGCTTTGCTGTGGTGTCTAAAAACTGGCCAATATTTGCGAGTGTCTCGGAGTTATGGACCATTTGTGATAATGGTTTTAAAAATGGTAAGATAACAGAAACGGAGAAAAAAGGTTGCTGAAATAGATTTTTCTCAATTTTCTGCTTAAACACACAAGTAGTAAGCTTAGTTGTTTGTCACAAGATATTAGTAAATATAATATAGAATGCAAAGATTAATAGCTTTAGGAATTTCTGGAGACCAATATCGGCAGCACTGCACAGCCTTAATAGCTCCTTTTCACCAATTAATAGGCCTGTAATCATGTACTTGAAAACTAACATTTCAAATAGCGTTTGCCATGACTGATGTAAGGAGAAAAGACCAGGGGGTTCGTAAACATGTTTGTCATTTTAAAGAAAGCCAGAGGCAAATGTATACGCTGTAGTAAGAAGCAGCAAAAACACTTGGCTGACGTTAAAATCACTTCAAAATCCTACTAATCATAAGCACTAAAATTCTCCTAAAGCCTTTGAAGTTAGCAAGACCAACCACAATTTCAAATCTTTGTATTTCCAACAGATTTCCATAAATTAAAAAAATAAAGAGGATCTTCAACAGTTGAAGCTTATTCAGTTAATTTGCGCATAACATGGTTGTGGCCAAACATGACTGCCTCAAACAAAGTGTTTTAGATAACCAAAGCAAATGCATTTTAACCTGCCTGAACACCGTAACCTTTAATAAGGCCGTTTCAACAGATTCTAACATGGCACCAAATAAATATACTCCAGTTTTTTTTGAGTCCTAAAAATATCAAAGGTTGTTTACAGGTTAGCGAAAACATCTAAAAAAGAATCCATTTATGAACTAAAAATTTTTCTACCAAGCAAAAATGTCTGACAAAGATAAATATTGGGAAAATTAACGCAATTCGTAATTTAAACCAGATCAAACACCAAAATAGATATAAGGACAATATTGATAATATTAGTAAACGAATGTATAGACTGTATAGTTTTCAACTGTTAAAAGCTGTTATAAATGTGTGTCCAGTAAAAAAAGCGGTTTTGAGGACCCAAAATGTATTTAATAGAAAGAAGCATTACTTGTGATTAATTTATAAAAGAATCTAAAAATTTAAGCTACGAGGTTTCAATGCAAGGGTATTATAGTTTTTTTGCCATAGTTAGTCACTTGGGGAATTTGGCCCAACCAAATTAAAGCGGTAAGTTTACTCACTTTATGCAAAGATGGGGTCAAAAGAGATGCTTTGTGCATTCAAGAGTCTCGACTCTTTGAGTGCTGGAATATCTATATGATATGAAAGTTTATAAACAAATTAAAGTTAAAAGTTGTAATACGATATAAAAAGAGGTACAGGACTGTGAAAAAATTATTTTAGGCGTCAAATGGAATCTGGAGATGTTTTTATTTGCGAGAACATCGATGTGAGAAAAATGGGCGGGGATAGTTGCAGCTCCCTTATCAGACAAAATTTGTCATATCTAGGGCTCCACTCTGACTCTAAACGTTTAACATTCGCTTGGCCCATATGCGAGAACCATTACCAGAGTTATATGTTTAGCTTAAAAGGTTGAGAAAGAGTCAATGCTATGTTTTTTTATTATCATTTATTATTATCTATAGGACCATATTTGAACTTGCCGTACCTCAAAGAATAAACTGTGAAATTTTCGTTTCAGTATCTTGCATAGTTTCAGAGAAAATTGCATTCATACACAGATAAATCAAGATTTTTGGTTTCATATACAAAATCAGAAATCGAAGGGTTTACTTTGTACGAGTTAGCGAGTAAGATCTTTGGAGTGGAAATTCGAGAATTACACCATGCTTGTAAATATACGTTGTAAATATTTTTATATATAGTAGAGGTTGATTCACAAGAATGCTCCTCAATCGTGTTAAACTGCAACCTACGATCACAACAAACGCAAATGGTTTTGGTCAATCAAAACTAATACAATTTGACTTGTGAAGATTTTTTGGCCGTATTCTTCAACTTTCATTATAAAATGCTACGTTGTCAATAGCTGATTTTAAAACTTGTTAATGCAGTCGAGAGGTAGCACGTCCAAAATTAGCCAGCGTCGCATCCTTCTTTCCATTTTTTTACTACTGCCCCAATGTTTTTGTCTTGGTACTATAAAACGAGGTTCTGTTTTCTCTTTCACTGATTATCTTTCTATGTTTCTACATTTTATACAATGTTATCATAAAGGTCATCAACTTTTTGTCTGATATAAGTATTTCATGTAAAGTGTATCAAAAACAATTCTGGCAGATATTGTAGCTTTTTGGTTTAGTCGCATGCAGCTACTTTTTCCTTTATATAACAGGGGTGCCAAAAAACAATTGTTTGTTTCAAATTTCTTTTTCACGAATGTAAAACAGTGAATTTGTAATGATGAATATAGGATGCATCATGAAGCATAAGTTATGTTCCTTATTCGAGAAAGTACTGTAAGTGTTTTGCAAGAGTAAGTGTTTTGCAGCCCAATGCTACCCCGTCTCTTATTCTCGCATATGACAAGTACATACCACTAGTTCAGCCAATCTCATTTAAGAATTACAATTTGTCGGACCTCCAAACATTTTATATGGAGTGACGGGTTTCAGATCACGTTCCGATTTAAATAACTAAACAATCACACAATATCTCAAACATTGCTATTTTAATTTACAGCTGGTGAGATGCAAGCATTTCATCGTCACGTCTTTCATTCTTGTTGTTGGTTATGGAGTTTTTGTGACCTCTCTGCTCTACCCGTTCTCTAATTTGGCCGATCCAAAGGTCTATCTAAGGATTATGTTCAGACCTGTGATGATATTTTTTGGTGAATTGGGAATCGCAAGCTATGATCGTAAGTCTTATATTTTCAGTACATACTTTTTGTTTCCTTAGAATACGGAAAATCTTTATTATTTCGTCATTATGTCAGATTTGTTTGCTTTCTCTAAAATTTTTATTTTACTGCTGTGCAAGTAGAGCCTTGTAAGACAACGCTCATTTTTGAACTTCCAAAAATTTACAGTTCTGGAACGCAACTATTGGCGCAATTTTTAAACCATTGAATTATTGAGACATTGCTCAAAATGCAGTAGCGATACATCGAATTAGCTTTATATTTGCTTCAGTTTTAGACAGCAAGACAGTATTTGATACAGCTAAAGTCCCCATTGCAGCAGAAGTTGTTTCAATTATTGGAATGATTGGCTTCCTGTTGCTGACAAATGTATTACTGATGAATATCCTAATAGCTGATTTCAAGTGAGCAGACCATCTTCTTCAATCAACATTTCTTTGAAAAGAAAGATATGAATGCTAGATTTTGCATTGCTTAGATGTATTTTTCTGCAGATTAAAGCAGCTCATATGAACACGAACAATGCAGTTCTTATCGCAGTAGAAAATTAGGTTATAAGATAGATTTCAGTTCTTGCATAAATTTTTTTTCCAATCTCGTTCGATTTTCGCAAACCATGCTAACAACAGCTTCGTGCTTTCCATTTCTTTCCTTAAAAACAACAAAAGTTCATAGAAATGATTTTGTGACTAGTTTCACTTGCAGATTGGGTAAAGCTTTCTCTATATCTCAATAACGCCATTGCTATTGCACATATCACAACTTTCAGCAACAAGCTTGAGAGGTTCTAA
This sequence comes from Rhopilema esculentum, assembly GCF_057945365.1. NCBI lineage: Eukaryota > Metazoa > Cnidaria > Scyphozoa > Rhizostomeae > Rhizostomatidae > Rhopilema > Rhopilema esculentum. The sequence goes on from NC_142833.1 coordinate 9,415,594, forward strand.
AGAAAGAAAATATTTCTTCAGGTATTCGCTTCGCTAAAATGTAGAAATATGGAAGCCGTAGACGAAAAACTTTATAAATACATCATTAAAACTAGCCAGGAAATTCGATTCATTGCCTCTTGAATAACAAAATTTTTATGGATTAAAACCTCTTCCTCCCTGTATGACACTATGACCCCGTTTACACTAGACCTGGACCAGATCAGATCCACAAGTGTCCGGATACTTTTGGATCCGATCCCTGAAATGGCAATGCGTTTACACGGGATCCGATCCAGAACCATTTGCGTTTACACGGGAACGGATCCAGATGAATCCAATTGAATACGCGCATGCGCTTTTCGAATATTGGCACGCATTTGACATTTTCAGAACTTCGTGCGTGAGCAAAACACAGTTCAGCTTGAACATGGAGGGAGGTAACACTAAAGAGGGTAAATTTTTGTGGACTGAAGAAAAAACTGCGCTACTTTTAAAAGTAGTATTGGACTACAAACTGCAAAGCTTGCAGGTGGACAGGATTGGGAAAATATGAGGACAAAGTACGACGACATATCGTCATAGTTTCGTAATAATTCTTCAACACAGTAGTCTATCAACTTGATGTTGGGTTTTCTGGCACCAAAAAGCCACCGATTACATATTCAAACTACCTTGAATTGAAAAATATTCTCTCTCACTCTCGACAGTACACCCGTTTACACGGGATCCGGTCCAAATCGGATCCATACGGGATCACCTCTGAAAGCGATACCAAAAGTGTTCGGATAGCGGATCCAAAGATATACGGATCCACCAGTTCCCGTGTAGACACAAGGCCTATCCGTATTTTTTTGGATCCGATCCCGGTCGGATACTCGTGTAAATGGGGTGTATATCTCTATTCTCGCATGTTGTTTCAATCCTATTCTTATCAGGCTCCTATTTCTCTAATGTTATCATAATTCTAAGTATTCAATCTTTACCTTATTCTCATCATCTAATCTCGATGCTAACACGATTTCGTTCCATTGTTTCTTCGTGTTATTGCTTCGATTCTATTATATAATAATATTCCTATTTCTTCAATGCTAACTAACATCAAGTTGCTCGAACCATGTATTTGTGCTTATCTACATTTGTATCGTCATTTGTTTATTGTCCATAAGCATCAGGGAAAAAAGGTTCCGAAAGATGAAAAGCCACGATGCTTTTGTAAAAAAAAGAATGCCCAAGTTAATCGTGATTCAGCAATCATGCAGCGAAACTGAAGTGATGATAGTTTTAAGATCAAGATCGTCATTTATTTAGCTGTCTTTAAATCTGTCTACATCAGAACAAACCCCGACTTGTGTAGACAGAAAATGTTAGCTTTCTCTCTCTCTCTCTCTCACTCTCCAACTTGTTTAGAGATAGCTGTTGCGATTGGTAAAAAAAGAACCAATCAAACGCGCTATTTCGCCTCTAACGTTGCTTTCGATCCATAAAAAAAGAACCAATCAAACGCGCTATTTTGCCTCTAACGTTGCCTTCGATCCATAAAAAAAGAACCAATCAAACGCGCTATTTTGCCTCTAACGTTGCTTTCGATCCATAAAAAAAGAACCAATCAAACGCGCTATTTTGCCTCTAACGTTGCTTTCGATCCATATCTAGATATAAATTTTCTGCATACATATGGACATTATCCGACGTTTATACTTTGACAAGTGTCGGACGAAAGGTACTTTAGTAGTTCCGCTGTTCCGTGCAATTTTCAAACATTAATTAGGAAGATGGAAACTTTCTATCAAAACGTCATTAAATATTACAGAGAAAATTTTTTTGAAAAGTATTTTTTTTATTCTTCATGACTTTCCATTTATGAACTAATGTTGAATATTCTGTTAATTTTCATTTATTGTATTGGAGGAAATGAATTGAAATGATGAATCAAGCTCAATCTTTTCTACTGATTTTCTATGAACAAATTAAAGCTAAAAGAACTTTCCATGTCTTTACAGCAATATTTACGTTGAAATAACCGAGAGAGCAAGAATGCACTGTGCATTTGAGGAATACGAACTGTTGGTAGAGTTTACACACAAGCCCAGTTTTCCTTTTCCGTTTTCATTGCCAGAAAGTGTTTACTTGATAGCCAGACGAATCCTTGGTTCATACAAAAGCATCGACCGTGCATCTTCATACCAAGGTAAGATGGGGCTTTCTTTCAAAGCATACAGTTTTTCCTAGAGCATCTTCACTCAAAGCAAAGTTTCTCACGTTATATAAAAACTTGTTACTGTTGTTGACCTCAGCCCTTTTTACTTTCCTTTTCGCTGTTTCTAGAATTTTCAAAACAAAGCGCGAAAAGTTTTATTATCCACTAATTGAGTAGAAGTAGTGCATAGGCTAAAACAGAAATGGCGTCACTTCAGCAAATTTTTCTAGCGAACTAAAATTCAAATGAATTACAATTTTTTTCGAAAACAATCTGATTAATCGAAATCAGTGAAAAATTTCACATTGATTTCATTTGAAAAAAATGTGATGAATTGTTGACCTTGTACGCACATAACAGATGATTTTAATTTTATGCAGTTCCTGAACAGTTGGTCAAGTTTGAGAAATACTGTATGAGAAAATATTTGAGTAAACAAGATAAAAAAGAAGACCAAGATGAAAATCTTAACAGGCGAGTAGCGTGATTAAGTTCTTTCAATTATTATAGCTTTCTTATCTTTATCTGACACGACGCTCAGTCTCACTGTTCTTCAGTCCAGTTGCTTACTGCTATAATCCAGATGAATATCGTGACAGACTGGAACAAAGCACAAAACTTTTTATGGTGATACCTTGGGGCATGGCGAATATTTCTAGAAGGTATGACAGTTTCTATCGATTTCGGGGGGTAAGCTAGAGATAACATTGTATGACGTCATAGAAAAATCACCAAATTGCTTTCTTGGAGATAATCTATGTATGTTTGAATCAATGGAGAAGATTTAGATTAAGGTGAAAATCGTGACAGACTGGAACAAAGCACAAAACTTTTTATGGTGATACCTTGGGGCATGGCGAATATTTCTAGAAGGTATGACAGTTTCTATCGATTTCGGGGGGAAAGCTAGAGATAAAATCGTATGACGTCATGGAAAAGTCACCAGAATGCTTTTTTTTTGAGATAATCTATGTATGATTGAATCAATGGAGAGGATTTAGATAACTAATTTATTGTTGTACATGATCCATATGCAAAACCGCTTTTTGTTCTTACTTCGGTACACTTAAAATTTCTCAAAACCTGGGGTCAGAGCATAACTTTGCATGCTAATTTCAAGCATTAGCCCCGTTGAGCCTACCTCTGAATGTAGGCTACCTCAATTTAAAACATTACAACCTAATGAAAAATGCTTTAGTTTAGGCGTCTGAAAATATCAAGCAACGACAGCGCCACAGGGTTGACTTGGAGGTCACGCCCTCCCTCCCCGGTTTTCGGCAGGATAGATTTTGTAATTCTTCTAATTCGATGAAAAAATATCGGAGAATTTGATTCTGTGAATTTGAATTTGAATTTGCCAAAAAGCAGTGTAACAGAAAATTAGTCATAGGCGTTCCCTATCGGTAAGATTAGCGTTGCTGGTAGATAACGGGGTTTTTTGGAAGGGAAAAGGGTGTGGCAGGACAGGAGGGCAGATATTGCAGGTTGGTTGTCGGATAGACTGGAAATGGATGCAAGATATTCTGACCAGTCGTTTTATTCCTTTTTCTTGAGTATTTCTTTTTGCAGCCAAGGAATTACAGCATAAATCCATCAATCTGTAGTGTTGTTTTTACATCGAACCGGGAGAATGGGAACAGAAGATGCATGCTTCTTGATAATGATGAAATCCAACCAGTTTTTATCTGGACTTTCTCTCTTCACTTCAGTCAGCTCGTTTTCGTTTCGCATTTTCCAGTTTTTGATGTTGCAATTTTTAAGCGACGGTAGACTGGCACAGCACTTTTAACCTGCCACAAAGATCTGAATGGGGCTTTGGCCCGTGTGATCTGATGAACTAAGGCGTGAAAAAAGTAAACATGAAATAGCAAACATTCTGTCTGATTCAGATTTTATGTTTTTCTTTACAAAGCAATTTTGCTATTCCTCGACTGCTTGAACCAGACGATCTATAATGCTTTCTTTTTTAAACTGTTCAGCAACACATTTTTGATACTCTTTAGCATTGTAACTTAAAGCCTATCTTCTCTAGTAGTGCTTCCTGAACGAAACTTTAACATATTTGACTTTGGGAAAAACTTTCGCAGTTGAGTTAAGTGACTTAGAATGTGCATAAGACCTTTTACGACAAGCAAAGTTTGACTTAGGCCAGCTCATGCTGTCTTAATTTTGATAGCGCATTGAACGGTCCTTGCTAGGAAACATGACTTGCTCTGTAACGCTGTTTCGCTCTTTATTTTCTGTATAGTTGCCTTCAGTTTTGCATTTAGCAATACTGCTTCTTTTCAGTTGAGAATAAATTGTGCTCAACGGAGTTAAGCTCATCTCTCTGAATTTCTACGTCAACTTGCAGACGCTTTCATCGAATTTTCGTAGCAATACCTTTACCCTTCTCTGCTTCATATTCAATAGTCAAGCGCAAACAGAAAATTAGATTGTTCGGGAGAAGAATCTTCAAAACCGTTCTGCTAGCATTTCCTTAATGCTATGGCTTCAGTAAAAGAAAAAGGTTTTTTCCTACATGTATCTACAGCTAATGCCGAATTTTTTTTATTTAATTACTGAATCAGAGCTCCTTACTTTGCTGGCTGTTCTGGTTCAACCTTTAACCAGGCAAAGTTTCAGTGATTTCTTTATGTTTATAGGCTGACCCTCGATCTTGAGCAAATTTAAATGTACCGCAATAGAAAAAACGGTATTTAAATGTTGATCTTTTACAGTAATATATCAGTCATCTGATTTTTCTCCATTGATACAATCATACGTAGATTATTTAAAAGAAAGGATTCTGTGGACCTTTCTAAGACGTTATATGATTTTTGTCCCTAGCTTTACCCCCCCCCCCCCGAAATCGCTAGAAACTGGCAACTCTTCTGGAAATGCTCTTCATGCCCCAAGGTATCATCATAAAGGTTTGGTGCTTTGTTCCAGTCTGTCACAATCTGACCAAAAATTGGAGTTAAGCTGGACTAGTATATGCAAATGATTTTCTGGGTATGCATTTCAGAAACCAAAAACCAACAATCAATCAATCAATTAATCAATCAATCAATCAATCAATCAATCAATCAATCAATCAATCAATCAATCAATCAATCAATCAATCAATCAATCAATCAATCAATCAATCAATCAATCAATCAATCAATCAATCAATCAATCAATCAATCAATCAATCCATCAATCAATCAATCAATCAATCAATCAATCAATCACTTCAGCCAGTCAATCAACCAATCAATTAGTCAATCAATCAACCAATCAATCAATCAATCAATCAATCAATCAGGCAATCAATCAATCATTTAATCAATCAATCAATCAATCAATCAATCACTTCAGCCAGTCAATCAACCAATCAATTAGTCAATTTAATAATGACTAAGAGTTGTTCCAGTCTGTCACAATCTGATGGAACTTCGGGAGATCTCGCAAAGAAATTTGCAAATCTGGTACTTGAAGGGAAAATCAACGCAGCGATGAGATTATTAGATGCAAATAATGCCAGCGGTTTATTGAGTCTATCTGACAAGGTTATTGACGAATTGAAGATGAAACATCCCCCTTCAGCACCAGCGGATCCTTCGACTCTCATGGCTGTAGAGATTCCTTTCATTGACCCTGTAATGTTTGAGAACATTGATGAAACAATTATTACTAAAGCTGCGTTACATACAAAAGGTGCAGCTGGTCCCTCTGGAATGAATGCTAATGGATGGCGGAGAATTCTAGTATCCAAAAGTTTTGGAAAGACGGGTGAAGAACTAAAAACAGCTTTAGCAAAATTCACACGCATACTGTGCACAAGAGATATCAACAAAGGCTCGATTGAAGCATTTGTTTCCTGTCGCTTGGTCCCTCTTGACAAGAATCCTGGAGCTCGACCAATCGGTATTGGAGAAGTATTGAGAAGGATCATTGGAAAATCAATTATCCGTGTCATTAAGCCTGATATACTCGAGAGTGGAGGATCGCTACAGTTATGCACTGGATTACCTTCAGGCTGCGAGGCTGCTGTACATGCAATGAAAGATATTTTTGAAGAGGAAGAAACTGATGGCCTGCTTCTAGTGGATGCATCAAATGCCTTTAATAGCTTAAATAGAGAGGCACTATTGCATAACATCAAATATATATGTCCTCCAATGGCTCAATATGTAAATCACTGCTATGGAAAACCATCTCGTCTCTTTATCACAGGAGGTAAAGAAATACCATCTGCCGAAGGAACGACCCAAGGCGATCCATTTGCTATGCCTGTTTATGCAATTGGAGTTATGCCACTTCTATCATTGATAAAATCAGCTGAAAGCAAGGTAAAGCAAGGTAAAGCATGCAGCTTATGCAGATGATCTTGGTGGTGCAGGGACGTTACTTCACTTAAGATCTTGGTGGGAAAATGTTCTGCACTATGGTCCTTTGATTGGTTATCATCCCAATGCATCAAAATCATGGTTGGTAGTGAAAGAAGAGAACTATGAGCAAGCTTGCAAGATCTTTGGCAACACTCAGATCAATATCACAACATCAGGACGAAAATACTTGGGTTCATATATAGGGACGGCCAATGATAAATCAGAATATGCAAACAAAGTAGTGAATGGCTGGATTGAAGAGTTAAAAGTACTATGTAGAATAGCACGCTCAGAGCCGCATGCAGCATAAACTTGTTTTGTTAGTGGATTTCGTCATAGAATAACTTATTTAACTAGAGTCATCCCTGATTTTTGCAAAGCAATTAAACTGCTCGATGCTTACATAAATGAACAGTTTTTACCGGTGCTAACTGAAGGCTATCACTGCTCCGAAATTGAGCGAAAACTAATCAGTCTTCCGGTACGTCTTGGAGGACTTGGTATACCAATAATTTCTGAGATAGCTCATCAAGAATATGCTTTTTCAAAGAGAGTGACCAGTCAGTTATCAATAAATATCAAGCAACAAGCAACTGAATTAAGGCTTAACAACAATGAAATGAAGAAAACGAAGATTGAAATTGCCCATGAAAGAACAAAATCGCATGAGGAGAAACTTGCACTGCTAAGAGAATCTATGGCACTCGATCAACGCAAAGCAAACGAGCTGTCTTGTATGAAAGGTGCGTCTTCATGGCTCACTTCTCTTCCTTTGAAGGCTGAAAATTTTGTTCTCAACAAGCGTGAATTCCACGACGCAATCCGATTAAGATATAGATGGCATCTAAAGTTCATGCCAACTATTTGTGTATGCGGAAAACACTTTTCCGTTGACCATGCGATGTCTTGTCAAAAAGGTGGATACATTCATCATCGACACAATGAAGTACGTGATCTACTCGGCAAGTTAGCAACAGAAATTTCAAATGATGTTAGAATGGAGCCACCTCTACAACATCTCAGTGGTGAAAATCTCCCAAGAAATTCCAACATATCAGAAGAGGCAAGACTTGACCTCAGCATACGTGGCTTCTGGCAGAAGGAACAAAGTGCATTTTTTGATGTAAGGGTATTCAACCCATTCGCACCGTCGTACAGAAACCAGAAACTAAACAACACTTTTGCAGGGAATGAAAGAGAGAAGAAACGCGCGTACAGTCAAAGAGTTTTACAAGTTGAGCATGGTTGTTTACGCCATTGATTTTCGCTCACAGTGGTGGTTCAAGTAGAGAAACTGAAAGGTTAATATCGGTTTTATCAACGAAGATATCAGAGAAACGTGATCTGTCAATTTCACTGGTTACCAATTGGATTCGTACCAAGCTGTCATTTGCACTACTTCGAAATGCCATACTGTGCATACGCGGTTCCAGAAATAGGCAAACAAAAGTTCAAGTGGACACAGCCAACATAGAAATTGTAGAAACAATATCCCGGATTGATTAGTTAAAATTGTTGGGGAAAAAAAATAAGATTCAAGTTTTTCAAGTTTTGTTCTAAACATGTGTGAACCGGCGGCCTTTCGGTATATAAACAGCGCCAAATGTTGAATCATTGATGAGAATTTATTTGTTCAAAAAAAAGTCAATTTAATAATCAATGTAACTAACACTAACAAAAATTTCTATAGATAAGAAGATCATTGGATTCCTCGGGCTCTCCTGGTCGTTTTTACGCGAGAGGCACTGATTTAGCTTCCTTGACTGTCATGATCTCTCGTTTCTGACAATTTTATCCAAAATTCATTGAAGATGGTCAGACAAAAAAAATAGACTGAGCACATCCAATAGAACCGGCGAAACCAGGGGTGCGGCGGACATGCCCCCTACTTTTCTGCAGAGCAAAATAAAACTGCTTGGGCAAAAGTGGAAAGAAATGTGGTCTACAATTCTCCATGAAGCTTTGCCTACTGTTTCCTTAAAATTGATCTTAGCTTTAGCTTGGTTACTATTTCTTTACCATGAAAGACATAGGGAAAATTAAAAGTAGGAATTTTATCGAATAAATCGGTCATTGTCCAAGGTAAACGTAAAATGAGTAACGACTTGGCTAAGGGAATAGATCGAGAAACCAGATCCAGAATAACTGAGTGCCAGTTAATCTATCTTTGCTTTGTTTTATCATACCTCTGAACTCGAATCTAGAATCTACGAATAAATAACTTTGAATATGCTCCATCCGAAAAGTGAGCCTGTACTATAAAGATAATTTGATGTACTTAATATTATTGTAAATATTGATTGATTTAGAATATATGTGTCTACAAATCTTATCACTTTTAAATGTTTATTGAGTAAGTCTTCAGACTTTGGTGCAGGGTTTTATACCCTGCTTTGAAGGAAAGTTTAAAAATCTACAACACTAGGTATAAGTTCAAACCACTAAAATCATCAAAATTTAGCATAGATTTTAAGCTGCTGCTTCGAGTCTCATTCTTAATGCTTACAAGCAACAATAATTCTCACAAAAGTTGATACTATCAAAATAACTATACTACAAACAGCTTTGTAGAGGCAATTAAGCTGTGTCTCTTTATCAATACCAACAATAATGTTTTCACAACTTCATAACCAAGAAAAATATTTTGCGATATGGCCTTTGGTCATGCGTTTCTGCGATGCTATAAAAGTGAACAGCCATTCTAATATATAAAATAAAGAAATTTTTACCATTCATAAAGCTTTCATAGAATCTTAAAACCATGCTTATTCCACCAGCATAATGAGAATTGATAATATTTTATTTATTGCTGAACTAGCAATTAAACAATACAAAAAAGGTTTCGAAACATTCTCACTAAAAAGAGGTGCTGTCTCCTAGATTCTATTTCTTTCTGAGATCGACTCGCCTTAAAGACATTGAGTCATGATAAATAGACTGGGTATACCCTAAGTGCCAAAATCCGCTGAGTCATGATTTCCATGACTGCGATGCTATTGGTTGACCTTGAACTGGTCACATGACCTCACCTCGTACTGATTAACATAACAGTTTCCATCAATAGCAAGTTGTCAACAACGGATGCCAATATCACATGAAACAGCAGCGATCACGCCGAAACCAAATGACCCCCTATAGAGAAAGCCTATTTACCATGACTCAATGCCTTTAAGAAACTCCCTTTCATGCAATTTTTGTATTGTACAATTTAGTTGTTTCCTGTTATACTTGGTCATTGGTTTCTGTTATTTTCTCAACGTAGTTCTAAACCAAAGTGCATGTATTTAAAGTTATGATACAGTATCTGAACTTAATTTCGATTCTTTCTTAATTCCTGGTTCTAAAGTTGACGCAATGCTTTAAAACCTTGGCGATCTCGCAATGTGAATCTGCTTTCTTTACCAGGGAGCAAAGTTCAAAGAATTCCTCCAAGGAAAGTCCAAAAATGAGTTATCAAGAGACGCAGACTTATGAAGCTGATTTTGCAACCCGTGTGTGAACGAGCATCCTTTCAACAGTAAACAGAACGCTTTTCATAGTTGCTTTTTTTGTATGTTGTTATCGCTACCAAAATATAGCGTTGGTACTGTAACTTTGGCTTAATTAAGCTGTTAAAATATAATGCTTTACTTCCAATTCTTTATCTTTGTCCATTTTTTACTTTTATCCACACGCCACAGCTTGTTGCAAGTATGTAAATGAATGATTGAATCAATTGAATAAACATTTGATTGATCGAATAAGATATCAATTAGTCAATTTGTGAGTATCTTGATTGATGAATTGATCAATTTTATAAGTTAATGAAGGGAAAAAACTGTTATTGTCACCTTTAATTTTCACTTATCGCCATGGTTAACCATCTTCTCCATCATATGGCTTAACGAGGGGGCTAGTCCAGCAGCCATCAGATGAACTTTGACACCGAGTACATCTGGAATTTTTTCATATTATCTGCAAATTGAGTAAAAAGTGACAAAACTGTTTTTTGCCAGCTCGGAACCCTTGGGCAAATTATTTTATGGAGCCATTTTGACTTTACCTATTATCTTGACTGATAACAGGGATCAGTTCTCAATAGATCACGAAGTGAAGTTACATAGTATATCATTTGATTATCTGTTTAAAGCTGATTCGAAGAGTGCACCGAGGTTGATAAAAGCTAGTTCTCCTCAAGCTAGTTCATGCCTATTTGATGCCCCATTTTGACCACGCCCTTTACCCCCCCCCCATCCTAAAAAATAGTTGATTTTTCAATACTCATTCCAAAAAGTCATCTAGCGCATCAACTTCCCTTATCATGAATATGAATATGAGTCATGAATATGATTTTATGGTAATGTCAAATGGACGTAGTTTTGATTTAAAATTATTGTTAATCGTTAATCGCCGAAACTCTAAATTGTAAGAATGTTGCTGAATGCTGATTTTGAATTTGAAGTTAGCAGAAAAATTTGCCACCAACGATCGCGTTACAAACCGTATCGACAAGAATGTTTCTATCAACATATTGGGGCCTCACATCGGGGCCCCCTAAACAGATGAGCCAACTACCCCTTCCTCCAAATTTTTAAACCCTTCTTTTCTTTGACACACCCAGCCCAATCCATCTTCACTAACCTAATGCAGGTACCCAAAACACATACGAGTTGCCCAACACCCGTTCCCCTTCTCGCAATCCATTGCTCCCTTCCTTAAAAAGCCACGCCCAGTCACATGTATTGCCACCCAGTCAATTTAAATGCTCCTATATACAGATTAGACAATTCACACGTCCCTCTTCTTCAAACCCTTTTACTCCATAGCAAAAACAAAGCCAAAGGACATAAAACATGACCATGTTTCTTTCTATTAATTTTCCGTCGGTAGCAGGTGGGGCAAATGAAGCCATAAAAATTTTTCCCAACAGTTATAGGTTGGCAAAAAACGGATATTTGGTCTATCATACCCCATAATCAAGGTAATCTATAAAATTAAAGGTATTGCCGCAGGACTAGGAGTCAAGAGAGAGCGGACGCCCCCAAATGGCAAAAGAAAATCTTTATAAATACGTAAATTTCAAACTTTCCTAGGCTCAAGTCGCCTCCCCTCCTCCCTCCCCCCGACCAAATCGAAAATCTTTGTTTTTCATCATCATCATCATCATCATCATCATCATTCTCGGTCAAACTGTCATGAAGTTGTAGATTTCTCGAAAAAAAACACAACCCACTCTCCTTATTCTGCATATTTTTTCTAAAACTCTTAAACAAGGAACAACTAGTTTGCCTCTCAACCATCTACTGTTATTAAAAACCCTTTCATTTTAAAGAAAATTTCGTTTTATTTTTCATTTTCATTTACCATTTTAAAATTACTTACTCAGGGTAAAAATTCAGTCTGAATACTGTTTTACAATTGGCCCTGGAAAAACTACTTACAAAATTAATAAGTTATATACTATAAATTTTTAATAAAAAGAGCGGAATATGGCTAATTCAAAGATGAATAAATTTACAGCAATGCAACTCAATATATAGAAAAATACTATTTTTTCTTGAGTTTGGACTTGAAGGCATCGATTGAGGGAGCCATTTTTGCGACTGGCCCCACGATGCACAATGGATTTCTGGCCATTGCAGTTCACACAATAAATTTCAGCCCACACAAAGAATTTGCAAAAATTAATGCTCTAATTATTTAAGTGTCTATCAGAAGAAAACCCACCATTCATGTGGAAATTCTTCGAAAAAAAACTAAAAATATGAATTACGAACAAAAATTTATTGCAAATACCGCATATAAAAACAAATAAATTTGGAGCTAATTCTCTTATATCTAGAGATGCTCTCCTTTGGAACATGCTACCCGATGCCATAAAAATTGCTAGCTCGACCTGCAATATTTAAAAGAAAGATCAGACAATGGAATTGGGACAAATGTAACTGTCAAATATGCAAATAACCAAAATGTGGGTATGACGAGATCCTAAAAAAGTTGATTAAAAAAATTTTTTTTACTATTTCTCTCTTCTGATTATATTTTAATTTTGTAATTTTGTAGAAATGCAAATAGTTGGTATGAATTAGCTTTTTAAGCTATGTATGGCACCAACTGTAAATAATTTTATAATAATAATGATAATAATAATAATAATACTAATTTTCAACATGGGTATTGTAAGGTCTGTTTTAAAGTTTCTTTACTCTCTTGGATGTACCCCGGATAATCTCACGAATAGGTCAGTGAGATATTTAGATGCAAGAGAGTTAAGAGATTTATAAACGATAGAACCTCTTTTTTTTAAGTATCAGCTTTTGTACAGATAACCAACCAAGTCTCTGGAGCAAAGGACCTGCAGATGCATCAAAAGGGCTATTTGTTACTTTTCCGGCGGCTTTATTCTGTAATTTTTGAAGCATTTCTAGCTTTGAAGCACCATAAGAGCCCCAGATGGAGCAACAGTAGCTGAAATGTGGCTCTATGACGCTTCTATATAAATTTATCAAAGTGCCAGTTAAAACAAAATTTCGCGCATTCTTCAATAGACAAATTGCTCTAGAGGTCTTCTTTTGTAGTGCACTAATGCGTCTTTCCCAGGTACGGTACTTATCAACCACGACTCCGAGGTATTTTTTTTCGTTTGTTAGGTTGATTTCCTCGCCCCCTACCCTAAAAGCTAAGATTATTCCTTAGCTTTTGATAAGGTTGTGCTACGATTATTCCTTAGCTTTTCAATTTTTGGCTTAGAACCAATTATCATTGCTTGGTTTTTGACAACATTAAGGGAAAGCTTATTGCCCCGTAGCCATTTTTCAATGTATGGAAGCTCCTCGTTGATTACTAGGTCCAGTTCATCACTTGTATCAGAAGAATACGAGATTGCTGTGTCGTCGGCATACATTGTAGCCTTAGCCTCCTTAAGAGCAAATAGCAAGTCATTTATGTATAGAAGAAAAAGGAGAGGGCCTAGGCACGATCCCTGTAGCACTCTAATAACAATATTTTCGATGCTAGAAGTTGTGCCATTGACTTACAGTACTGCTTCCCATTATCAAGATAAGAACTGAACCATTTGTGTGCATGTCCAGTAATTCCATAAAAATGCATTTTATCTAAGAGTATTTGATGATCAACCTTGTCAAATGCTTTCTTGAGATCTATGAAGATCATCGCAGTATACCTCCCGTTCAGTGGCGTAGCGTGAGCGCAGAACTTAGGCATGCGGTAACATAAAATATACGGCTATGTTGAATGAATGTAATCGTATTTTCAGCTTCTTAAAAATACAAACGGTAATTAATGATAATCGTGATAATAAATTTTGATTTTAAAGTAACAAATCATTTGTACTCTAATTCTAATCAATCAAGGTGTCTATTCTTTGCATCAGAGGCTCCGATAGAGGTTGGAAAGTGAAGGGGGGCCAAGGGAAAAATTATCAGCCATGCGAAAGTTTTTGAAAAAAGCTCAATTGTTTTAGCAAGAATTTTCAGAATTACTCCTAGTGCTAAAACTGCTTCGCAAAAGATTTTATTCTTATTCATATTCCTCAAGAAAAGGCATCACCTAATGCCCACCTAATGTAAGAATATTTTGATGAAGCTGGGGATTCCCGCAGGGAGGAGCTCTCCACATTGCGAAATTGTTAACACACTGCAGAGCCTAAGCGAACAGGAGCAACAGTTTCTGCTCATTTTTTACTCTCATAGTAAACGAAGATGAAAATAGTGAGCTGTGAGAGTTGTAAGAATTGAAGATGCTTCCATGTGTAAAGTTTCAGAAAGTTAGTCCCGGCAAATCATCATGTATTTAGCAAGGCTTGCGCTCAGGTGTACCGCATGCCCTGGTCCGTAAATTCTGACTATACTGGCAAGCCTTTTGACTTGAATTACGGAATGCGGATCATGACAAATAGACTCTGACCCCACTTTGACGAAACCTTTTCTCTTTTCAACAGTCACAAAGTAAAGAAAGGGAAATAATTGGATTTGAAATGATGTATCTCGCAAAGAATATTCGCAAAAAGCAGCTTATAGGTAGAAAATGTTGTGGATTATCAAATATTTGGGAAGGCTTGCGCTCAGGCCGACCGCAAGCTCCAGTCCGGAAAATTCTCACTTCTCTCAGAAGCTTTTCTCGAGTTGCACTGAAGCTGTACTGGAGCATCACATGTTTCTCTTATTTTAGACAGGCAAAAAGAGTGATGTGGAGGGGCTTCAGTTTTTCAGATTTTTCGAATTTCATAATTTTTAGCGATCTGTTTACTTGGAAAAATAGCCAATTGGGGCCAATTGGCCTGTTGGCGCTAGAGTTCACCGCATGCTGCTCATGACAAGAAAGAGAAGCCGTTTATTGCAGAAATTGTTATGCATTGAAAGTGTTGCAAGAATTTTAGAATTTGTCTATAAATTTTTACGCTTGCGCCGCAAGCGTAGCATACATAGACGCTAAGCCACTGCTCCCGTTGTCTATGTTGATGAATCAATCAATAGTTCTGTTTAGCAGACATGTCACAACTGAATGAAGAGAACGAAATCCTGACTGATTAGACACTAGATATTTGTGCTTATTTAGGTACTGGTATAACTGACCATATATAAGTTTTTCGAAGAGCCTTGACACGACTTGTAGAGCAAAAATAGGTCTGTAATTAGATCGGTCATCAGGCTTGTCTCCTTTGAAAAAATGGGGTCACGCGGGCTATTTTCCAACTATCTGGGAACAATAGATATATGGAAAAGTTGAAAATATCTCAGATGGAATTACAAATAACGGGAAATGTAATTTTAAGGAAATTACTCGCAATGCCACCAGATCCAAACCCGAGAGATTTTTTCATTTTATCCAGAGCTCTATTTATAGTATTTTCATCTACAGGATGAAAATTAAATTCAGTCGGTTGCTCAGTTGATTCTTTTATTTTGTACTTTCCAGACAAAGTGGGTTGGGCTGCTGTGGTATCTTAACACCAAGGTTTCTTCCCACACTACAGAAAAATTCGTTCATAGACCTAGCGATATCTAAATTCTCAGTAATGAACTCCCCATCAACAATAAGGGTCTTTTATTTAGCAAAAGATTGAGCATTTTCCAAGTTTCTGTTAGATTTCCCTTTTCAAGGGCAATCTTTTTGGAAAAGTATTTCCGTTTCAGATGTTTGTTGAGATTAATGACTCCGTTACGCACGTATCGATATGAGGCCATTAAAATTGACGAGTTTTTCTTGATGGCCATGATCTAAAGCTTATCCCTTATACGAGCAAGGGCTTTGAACTCTTTAGGCCCTAGACGCACTGATTTTTGACATAAAACTCATTAACTTTGTCGCAGTGGAAATCGAGAATCCTTTTAAAGTTTGACAAAGAAAATCCGATTTTCGCTTGGAATTTCGAGCGCGCTGCAGTTCGTGTGTGGAGTGGTTGTTTGCTGTTAGGCATAATGTAATGTGGTTTAAAACAAAGGACGGTTTTGTGTGGCACCAGAAATATGCGTTAATTGTTGATCATTTCCGTTTTCCAGAGCTCGTCCTGCTCTTGGGCAGGGAACCTTTGAGGGATTAGTGAATTTGGTTCAGTGGCAATTTGGTTAGCCCTCGGGGGTAAACTAAGCCTAATTTTTGACGGGGACGTGCCATTTTGGTCAAAAATTTGGACCCATAATTCCGCAAATGTTTGAAAAATGTGACCCATAATTCCGCAAACATGATGAAAACTATACCCATAATTCCGCAAAGCAAATAAAATTTCTAAAGCACATAAAAATAATTACACAAATTTTGCATGTTACACAAATTTCATAGTTTTTTTTCTAACTGGTCATTAATTTTGTTAATGCTAAATATCCCTCCTAATAATTTTGCCATATTTTCCCAAAATGGTACCCCTAATTCTGCATGTGGGTTTGATCTTCATCTGTAAGAGGATGTGCCATTATTTAGGGGTACTTTTATCTTCAGAAAAAAGTACCCCTAAATAATGGCGCATCTCCGTACCTTCAAACACTTTAAGATACCTCCCCCCGACCTTTCTGCAATACCATGTATATGATGGTCAAAGGTGTCACTTTGCTTTTACTTAGGTACTTTTTACCCTGGGTACCATACTAAGAGAGTGAGACTCACTCTTATTTTATATAAAGTGAGTCTGGTTCCTAGTGTAGATACTTTTTAGATTATATTAAAGAAAGATTATTTGCATTCGTCATTACCCCGTCTTCAACAACTTCTTAGAATCAAAAGCTAATAAACAACAGTAAATGCTGCTACTAGTGCATAATTGAATGAAGAACCAGGGGCAGATTCAGGGTGTCGCACAGGTCGCACGGAAGACCGTCAGATTTTCAGAATTTGGTTTTAGTCTTCAGTCATTGAAATGAGGCAATCATGTTTACCACAATCTTTTATTTTCCTCCTTAAAGATAATACATTTTGCTCTCTTTACACAATAAACACAGGACCGAACTTGGTCGATCTCCCAGACAAAGCTACGATTTAATTCAACATAGAAAAAATTCCAATACCATCCTAGACCGTAAGCAGTATGATTTTTAAGCATGTCGCCCGTGCCGCACAAATATGCAGGGCTCTTTGTTATGCAAATATTTTACTAAATCTCACCAATCAAAATTCAAGTTTTCACATATTTGTGTTGTAAGTTGTGAAAGGGAAGAATCCCAATTCTTTTTTTCCATGCGGAAGGGGTGCACAGGAAGTGTACCATTCTGAATCCAGGGGTGGCGCTAGAGACAAACCTTCAAGGTGCCGAAGTTTACATTCTCCGTAACTGCCGACGCTGAATGTGTCAAATTGCCGACAGGCAGGGCCGTCGCGAGGCAAGCCTCGTTTGGGGTGGGGTGTGTAATGCAAATTTACCTGATTAAAAAATTATTGCCTGAAACTTTTTAGCTGGTGTCACAAACCTCTGCAATACATTTTGTCAATCTAACTCTGTATGATAATAACCGACTTTCCTAATAGTCTTGTCAAATCTCTATATCGGGACGGGCAAAATCTATAGCTACTACCTGAGGCGGCACCATGGTTGCCGCCGAAGGGACAGGAAATTTTTCGATTTGTGATGCTTCTAGTTTCCTGGAAAATGCACTCTTTTAAGCAGATTTCACTAAAGCAATCCTCCTAACCCTATTGAAAATTATTGTCCTTTTGCAAAACTTTTTTACAGCAGTTAAAAACAACAACTTTGCCGTGGTCTTGAAAAATACCAGGTTGTCAGTTGCTTCTAAATTTAGATCCCTCTTTCCATCTTAGCATGCCTTTTGAATGTTAAGGAAAATATGGAGCTCATAGTGAATTGCAGCTGACGCTTCTACTGAGAAACTTTAGGAAAAATGGACACAAGGCACAATTTTACCTAAGACACTGAATATTTCTTCCTATCTATGGTGGAAGAAGTTAATCGATGGTTTTCTCTAAACCATTTGTTTGTCGCAAGCTATGCGGTGAACAATGCTATTGAAAAATAGTTGATGAAAAAGGACAAGAAATGCTTTTTGAAAAATTTATTACGCAAAATGTGCTCATGATCGAAATGTTTTCATTGGCAATAATAATGTCTTGAAACGAAAAGAGAATCCCTAAAATTCATTAAAGACTTTATTTGTGACAGCGTGATTTTGCTGTTGTTAGGGTAAATTTCCTTGAAACGGTCCAAAACATGATCTAAATCAAGCATCTCTGCACGATTCGCATGAATTCCAAGCAGCAACAGGGATTTCAACTGAGAGGGGCACCATGGTATTGTGGGTCATGCGAGGGAGCACCATGAAATTAAGTCACAGCTTTCACGGAAGCGACAGGATATAATGCCACTATGATAATAAAATTGCCGAAGAAAAGCCATTGAGAAAACCATAAACCGCCAGTGCAGTTTTCTCCTCGATTATTTATGTCATTCAAAAACATGTAAACCGGGTGACATCCATCAAGTGCCGACGGTATTGAGAAAGCAAAAATTGATTGGCTGCCGACGGGGGGGCTAACAAAAATCTAGGGGGGGCTAAAGCCCCCCCTTGCCCCCCCATGCCGCCACTCCTGTCTGAATCTCAAGATATTTTGTCTCAACTGCGTGTTTGGATTTGCAGGTAAATTTGGAAAACCTTTTAAAAAGGGAAAAATGTTTGACTGAACAATTTGAAGGTTTCAGGGCCCCAGTCCTAATTGCTCTGGTTCTGGGGGGGGGGGGCTCTGCCCTTGATCATGAGGGAGGCCCCCTAGACCGCCTGCTGGGCAGTGTTAATGTGCGACCGTCAACTTTTATTCTGTATCCGCCCCTGTGAACAACAAATAACAAAAGTGTATTTGAGAAAATGACATCAATCTCTATGACATTAACATTTTCCAATGCGAATACAAATGTGTTCACTGTTAGTACGCTTCAAAATCAGAGCCTCTTTTTAGCAAATGCTTGCAATTGTTCTGCTTTGTCTGGATTACATTTTTCATTTGCGTAAGCACTGCTTTGACTTTTAACGTCGTACACGATAGCAGCTTTGCGGCGTTCATCGGCCATTTTCACAGCAACCTTCAAATCATTCCCAGCAGGTCTAATGTCGTAGTCTTGGTAATCTTGCAGATTGTCTCTCACCGGATCTACCCTATCGAATTCAATACTTGGCAGATCCTTGAATGCCACGACGTAAAAATCAGCCATATTTTTCTCTGGAAGATAAAAAATTGTTACAAAATAGTTATATATCCTGAAATAGCATAAAGTCAAAATTAGATTACGTCAATCATATAAATTTCGATTGTTTGCATACTTTTTGCGATTAAAAAATTAATGATTATGTTTGTATTTCAATTGAAATAGCGTTATAAGCTGGAAACTATCATCTCGTTAGAAACTGGAAAGTCAAAAAGCTGACAATAGAAGTGAAAACAGAGAATATTTGCAACTGTTTGCATTGCAGATGCTCCAAAAAAATTACAGTAGAACTTTTTATCAGCAAATTTAAACATTGCAATGGTAGCACCTTGTTTGCCTTCAGAGCAATCTTTAAGAAATTTTCACTGCTTAGGAAAATTTGTTAAAAGGGCTCAAAGAGAAATAACCGAAGGAAGAACGAGGATCTACGCTGGGGCGAGGCTTTTATTTGGAACCATGGAAATAGACAAGCATAACTAGGGAAAAAATCAAGGCTTCGTTTACACGATGCCGGATAACTTTTGATCCTGATAAGGAGTTACCAAGAAGCACACAAAACATACGAAAACAAAGAGGATCTCTTATTAAAATGTTTAATGGACTTTAAAACATTCCAACGAAACATATGTCCTTTGAATTAAGAGCTTAATGTTCATAGATTTGAAAAAAGCAAACATTTAGTAAACTAAAGCTTTTCGTCTGACACTCTTCAGAGTTTAAAACGTCAGAACATAGATCGAAAATCATGATCATAAAGCTTAATGTTCATAGGTTTGGACAAATCCGACATTTTCTTATGCGTTGATTGCTTTTGTTGAAACACGTTTGAGATAGGCAGCCTCATATGAATAGCAAACATACCAAAACAATGCAGGTAAATTGTGTCTTAAGCCTATAATACATCACCCTTTTATAGCTAGATTACTTTAGGTGATAAATTTTTATAGCTTTATTGCCAGGAAGAGCAAAAATGCAAAAAACAGGGGACTTAGATACTGCTATCTATCATCATAAAATCCAATTTGATACAAATCTAAGGACGACGAATCATGAGGACTACGGAAAGGAGCACAGCCCCTAGTTCGTTCTCTCCATGATTGACTTTTTAATTCATCACTACCCGACAGGAAGACACTATAGGAAAAAATTACATTTCATCAAAATTTTTAGTGATGTGGTTCTAGGCTTTCAAAGCTTTTGTGTGTCACACATCTTGCTTTTGTTGCTGCAACAGGGCCAAAAATATAAAATACTCTCTATATTTGGTTGTTGCACTAATAATTATGATTTCATAGAAATGGAAAGCAGACTCATCTATTTATTGGATATTTTGGTTTAACTGTAATTCCTTTTAAATGTAATTCTGTGAATTTATAGTGTAATTAAGTGCAAACAATACATTGGATGGTTACGAGCTTCGGGAATAAAGTAAGTGTGAAGTCACCAAAAACCTATTTTTAGAATTTTCGAATTTTAGCCAGCTAAACTAAAAGATCACCATGAAATACTTGCAAATTTGCAAAAATATTCAAATATGTCTAAATTCAATTGAGATTATGCCAATAAAAGATTTGAAGCTTGCTAACAAATCACTTTTATTTTGACTCTGTTCATCAAGTTATGAACAGAGACACAAATACAGAGGTTTGATGGGGAAGAGCCTGTGCTTGACTGATTTTGCACATCTGGAGGAATTTCATGATGCTCTTTCATGTTATGGGGTCCAAATTCAAAATCTCTTTAGAACTCTATTCCCTACGATGTTTTGATTCATCGGTAAGTAATACAAAGCAATGAAATTATTTTTCGACACTTCAACAAATAAATTTGAAACTAGCTTTTAGAATTACTTGCTATTTTCCTAAACGCTGTCTTAGAAAAACAACGAAAATAAACCAAATGAATTTGTGGCGGCGCCTAAGGGGGTACAAAAGGCGTAATCACATCCCCCCACTTTTGTCAAAACATGGTCCACATGTTGCTTCTAGAAATTCATTAAAAAGCACTTAGTAGAGGTAGATTATATTCTTGCCTCAGGGAAATTTAGCCTGGCACAAAGCTTTGAAACGAGGCGAAAAGGGTGTTGTCTCAATGGCCATGCCCAATACCCTTCCACTCTGCAGAAGCTGGCGCTGCTACTGGCTGCATCACAAGTAATAACTATTAACCTTTTTAATAAAAAACAAACAGAGTTGGGGAATGAGCAAATTGCTCTGCAAAAAGATCTGGTCAGTCTACATGGTATTTAATCTTCTATTGCAGCCAGTGGCTGAGCACCCAGTTGGGCCTAGGCCCCCGGCCCAAAATCCAAGCGGCCTTTTCAGTCAAAGGCTGCGTGATTGATGGAGACTTGTTGCAATCATATCGTTAGAGGCATACAGACGCTCCAATCAGGGGTGTAGTGCTAGGGAGCTTAGGAGGCCTAGGGGGACTGGGGGCCTGGGGGCCTAGGGGGCCTAGGGGGCCTAGGGGGCTGAGCAACCATTATTAATGCCAAAATATGACCAATTTCTAGTTTTGTTATTGTTTTTAGCAACATTATGTGCAAAAGCCTCGTTTGTTCTTTTGTTAGCACTACACCACTGGTTCTAGCCTAAAATTATTAATGAAATCGACAGTTCTTTAAAAAACCATTGAAATATTCGAATTTGGTCCATCTACAAAAAACATGTACCCAAAAGATTTGCAAAAAGTTCCTAACAAAAAAGCTCTTGCAAAAATTATTTCCTTAAAACGTGAAAAGCGAAAAAATTCGAAAAATGAAGTAAAACTTTATCCTTTTATCTATAATATTTTGAAGATAAAATCATTTCTTTATCTTCCTATATTGAATAGAATATTTTATAAAAAGTCTTCTTTCAATATAAATCAACTTCTTATAAAAGTTAAAAAACATCAGCTTTAAAGAGAATTGAGATCAGGGGCGTCACTTCATAGTTGTCTGCATTTTAGCTCTGTGAACAAAATTTGGCCTGCTTAAAGTTGAATAAGTCATAAAGAAAAATAGAAACGATGGAGTGTTTGATGCTATATTATTGTCAAAGGATGATACATTGTGTTGTATTTATTTTAAGACGTCATATTTTTGCTTTAACCACTTTTTAATAATTTACTTTAGACCACTGTCAGGTTGTGGTCCTCCAAGGGAAAAACTCTCATCATACCTTGATAATTTTGCTAGGCATATAGTAGAGTGTGCTTCGAGAATAAAAGACACAAATCACTTTTTTAGAAAACTTTTATATGCACACTATCATCAGATTGAACTCATGGTTGGTTGCAGGGACATTGGAAAGGGGGGGGGGCAGGGGATCAACTGCACCTTTTGCCTTTTGATAGGAGGGAAAGGGAGCCCAAGTGCCCTCTTCATGGAAGTTCCCTTAACACCAGCCATTTATGATTAAAAAATTTATATGAAATTCTGACTGAACTGTCTTATTTAAGACGACATTTCGCAAAACTTTCAAAGAAATTTCTTATGCCACAAGTTAGCCAATTTTCACTCATGTTCCAGTTTTGCCTCATGTTCCAGTTATTCGGACACACTGCTTTAACAACAAACTGGATTCTAGATTTATCTCGGCACAAAGCAATGTTGCGATGCCCGGTTGCTATTGAACCAATTTTTTTTAGTTTTCTGAGAAGCTTCTTTTCTTTTTTGCATGGCTTTGAAAAAAGACACAAATAACGACCATACTTAAATCTGCAGTGAAAGGAAATTAGAATCAAATTAGAAATCTACTCTTTCCAGATCAATCTATCACTGGCAATCACTTTTTCGTGTCACTGGCATGGCAGTCTTTCTCGTGCTACTTTTAGAACAAACAATTTCCAAGCATAAAATACTTTTTCGCTACAGTTTTATAAAAAGAACATCAAGTAAAATCCATTTAGAGAAAAATTTTGCCCTGCCAAAGTCAGTTTTGCTCTTCGAGAAAGCCCAATCTTCGTGGTTGGGGGTAAACCACCCCCATACACCTTTCAAGTGACCCCCTGATGGAGATGACAAAAACAGTTTAATGCATCAGTTTAAACGTTGAAGTTGAACTCTAGTCTTCTCTGTTGTATCTCTTATAAGCAGATTTACAATTTTGCGAAGCAATTCATCTGAAAACTTTATTTTGTATTTGGGAGTAAAGCATCTTTTTGTTGCTTATACAGTGGTTGCATTTTCCTACTTTGGCCAGTTCATATCTAACGATCAAAAAAACATCTGACTTTGCTTGGCTAAGTGAGCCATTAATTTCTAGAAAATTGATCAAAAAAACTTACTTTTGGTTACTTAATGTTAAAATCATACTTTTGGACGCAGGGGCGGTTCCAAAGCAAGTTTGAAGCAGGGGCTGTTGATAGTGGGGGTGCTAAAAAATTTCAGAAATTGGTGACGAGAGTACGCTGAATACAACAATCTCAGACCCTAACAACTGACAGAAGGCTCTTTTTTTCACTTTCTGAAGGAAATTTTTACAATAATATTGATATTGTGGCAAAATATTGATTTATAGTATACGGAACACTGAATGTTTCTCATCAAAATGGGTTTGTGATATATACAACATCCAGGGACGTAAATTTGCAGATATTTTTGGAGGGGTGAAGGGCTCAAAATTTCCGACTGACAAAGGTCAATTCTAATTTTGTATGAGGGCCTAAACTTTAATAGTCTTTTACCAACAAAACCTTATACATTGTCTCATGAATAATTATTCAGCTGTATGATAAAGTTTCTAGATTTCGTAAATTTGGAAGATCGAACATAAAGACTGTTAGTTTAATAAATGCATCAAAACATACGTAGTCCAAAAATCAGGTGTTAATTTTTCTCCTTCTACGACTTGCCCATTGCTCCACTATCTTATCTAAATTTACGTTGTCCAAAATATCTTTCTCGCAAGAAAGAATCATGAGGTCGTTTAGTCTTTCACAGGGGCGGCGCCAAAAAATTCAAAGTGAGGGGGGGGGGGGGGGGGGAGCGCTCAATTTGATAGAATTATTTTTTTAAAACGCACTAAAAAGCTTCACGATATTTTATGCCTATCATTTTATGGGGCACTCATTATGCTAGCGGTACGTTTGAAGGGGCCGGCGGGAGGTTGGCGGAGGCCTTAGGGATATTCGAAAGAAGTCGCTTCCCTGCGAGCGAAGCCAGCAGAAAATGTTCACAACCACGCTTTTTAGATTAGCTTAAAACACACTTCAAAATACTTCTTGCAGGTATTTTTTTGCAATCGGTTAAAGCATTTTTTTATTTTTAAGGCATGCTCTTATTACGTTTGATGAATCACAGTCTTAAAATTGAATTCATTACTTTATGAGGCCCCATAGACCTCGGCGTATTCCTTGGAAATTAAGCAACTAAAGGATTTGTCGGATGATTCTTTTCTTAATATCTTTCCTTTACTCTTTTTATTTGCTTAAAAAAGCATTTTTGCGAAAAGAGGGGGGCTGAAGCCCCAAGCTCTCCACCATGAATATTCCGACCTATGTTTCATCGGTCGATCTCGAACGGAGAAAGTTCTTGACAAGTCATGGGGAATGTACTGCGCTTCTTTAAGCATTACTTATAAATATTATTTATAAAGTTCTATTTCGTATCCCATTTTTAGAAGCAATTTGATGGAATGATTATCACATCCCCATTACGACGAATGTAGTTGAGAAATCTTGCATATTCATACAAGATTCGTTTTTTCTGGATTGCGTCGCCTCTCATTCTTTTTAAGACTGCCTTTTACCACACAACTATTTTTTTTTGAACTTATACCTTTCTTATGCTTCTCTTAGAGCTACAGTTCACAAGGTCATATGAGTCAAAACTTCAATTTTCACAAATGATTCAAATTTTCTCAGATTAACCTAGCTTTCTACCAACAGCTTTAAACTTTTCGACTGTCTTCAAATTTTTTGACCGCATGAAAGATTGGGGGAGGGGTCACACCCCCCATACCCCCAGTATTTACGTGCCTGACAACATCGATTAAGAGCCAAGGATCCCAGGCAAAACAGACAAATTTTCTATCATTACTATGCTACGTTAGTTCAATCATTGCAGCTTTATAACTCGAAATCGAAATAACTCGAAAAAGTTGATATAGGGCGTGTTATTGTGCAAACATTGTTTGATAATCAAGTTATCTTAATTTGTAGTTGTCGCGTATCCCAAGACATCGGTGCATCTAAACTTGAATCTTCAAGTTTTTGCAGTATGCGTTCATGACATTAATGCTTTATTATAAAATGAAAATCTTTTTCTTGGCAGAAGTCGGTCCTAAAATATCTCGGACCCCCGGCTTTAGTATTGGTTAATCCACCAGTGATGGCAGCCATGTTATAGATCGATGCCCATTGTAAAAAATCTTGCTGTATTTGTCTTCAGAACGCAAACTTATGCACATTTATACAAAATGCCAAAAAGTTAAAAGAATAAAAGTTTGATTTACATCAGCAATTACTTACTTCAGTCGTCTACAATCAGAGCTTAAGTAAACAGAGGACAACATTTTCCTGTTTCGATATTTACGTCTATCTATCCAATTGCTGTACTGCAGAATCAGTCAATCAAAACAAAAGGTGAAGGAAAAAAGGCACGGTTTCTTAAAAGAAGCACAACTGTTGAGTTTTGGTGTGCTACATGATTTTTGTCGTTGTAGAAAGACTTTTGGTTTAAAAGGTATCTGTCTGAAGATAATCCTAAAATATCTTGGGCCCGCTGCCTTAGTATTGGTTAATCCGCCAGTGATGGCAGCCATGTTATAGAACGATGCACATCGTAAACATCTTGCTGTATTTGTCTTCAGAAAGCAAACTTCTGGACATTGATACAAAATTCAAAAAAGGTTAAAAAGAATAAAAGTTTGATTTACCTCAGCAATTTCTTGCTCCAGTCTACAATCAAATCCAAAGTAAACAGAGGGCCAGAGGACAAAATTTTCCTGTTTCGATGCTTATGTCTATTTGAAGTGGTAAACTGCGGACTCAGTCAATCAAAGCAAAAGACGAAGGAGAAAAGGGCACGGTTTCTTAAAAAATACACCACTATTGAGTTTTGGTGTGCTACATGATTTTTGTCGTTGTAGAAAGACTTTTGGTTTAAAAGGTATCTGTCTGAAGATAATCCTAAAATATCTTGGGCCCGCTGCCTTAGTATTGGTTAATCCGCCAGTGATGGCAGCCATGTTATAGAACGATGCACATCGTAAACATCTTGCTGTATTTGTCTTCAGAAAGCAAACTTCTGGACATTGATACAAAATTCAAAAAAGGTTAAAAAGAATAAAAGTTTGATTTACCTCAGCAATTTCTTGCTCCAGTCTACAATCAAATCCAAAGTAAACAGAGGGCCAGAGGACAAAATTTTCCTGTTTCGATGCTTATGTCTATTTGAAGTGGTAAACTGCGGACTCAGTCAATCAAAGCAAAAGACGAAGGAGAAAAGGGCACGGTTTCTTAAAAAATACACCACTATTGAGTTTTGGTGCGCTACATGCTTTTTGTCTTTGTAGAAAAAATTTTTGGTTGAAAAGGTATCTGTTAGACATTATTAAAAACAAGACAACACAGAACAGAACTAAATTTTATTCAAAAATTCATGAAAAGTTCAATTTTTCTCATCGAAGTTAGCCTTAAGAGTCATTTTCTCGTTGTATAATCTCAATATCATTGAAAATTGCTTGTTACAAATTTACTTATTGCATTTCTTTAATTGCATTTCTTTAATCTCTCGTTCAGTGCTTTCTTTCACTACCGAGAATTCGAAATAGCCTTTTGCTATGATAGCAAATGACCTATGTAATGTCACGAAGACACGCATTCTGTCTTCCGGCGAATAGTGTATGTAACAAAATCATTGTTTGCTATTTGAATCAAATTTACAAGCTTGACTTGACTCTTTAGACTAAGAGGAACGTGAAAGTAAGTTGTAGGGGATTTGTTTACGTAGGTCGAGGTTTGAAGAGCTGTCGTCTTGAGCTGAAAAGAAAGTTTGATCAAAACCACTATCAAAATCAAAATCAAAATCTGGTGAGTAGATTTAGACAATTTGGGTAATTTTTAAGCGTTTGTTATACGGTTTTCATTGATATTGATATAAGACGAAAACGGGCTGAAAGCGTGTTCTTACCACGGTTGGCAGCTGCAGTTAATTGCAAAGGGTGGTTGAGATTTCTTAAATAATGGGAATAACACTTTTTAGAACAGATTGCTTCAATAAAGAGAAGTAAGGTACAGAAATAGTATTTTCCATGGTGAAATTTTGATCAGTAGTTAATCTTCAACCATCAATCTTCAATCGTTTATTCTTAAAGACTTTGCAACTAATCTGGAGCATTAAGTCAAGACAATTAAAAAAAAAGAAAATAAACTAAGAGGTAGGATTAATACCGTTTCCACCCAGCGCTCCAGTTTGCTGATTTCTACAAAATGTTGCATTTGGTTTTGGTTCAACAAATCCAAGCAAAGTGTATAGGTAAGCAGGTTTGGCTATTGCTAGAGTGGAAGCGGTGTTAATCATAAACAAGGGATAACAAAAGGCTAACAAAAAAAGTAAAATTTTTTCTAATAAGTCTATACTATGGTCCAGGTGTTGGTGGAGGCCACCTTCACCCACTGACGTGGATGCAACCATTCTGTCACTGATACTTGAATTTGTCTTCTCTCACGCAATTCATAATTTTTTGAAGGTAGGCTATTCCAAATCCAAACTGTTCTTACGAAGAATTGATTTTTGAAGCTTCGGAGTGGATTCATTGAATTGTTTGATATTTGAGCGGATTTCTTGTTGAGGAAAGGACAATTTCTGGAAACGAGATGTTGAGCATGTTGTTTCGAATTTTAATGAAGATTTGAAGGTCATGGATGCAGTGTTGGTGTTGTAGTGGTAGCCAGTTTAATGATTTCATTTCCTGTGTCAACTGAGCGTCTGTACCATAAACGTGACAATTTACTGTGACCCTTGCAGGTCGTCTCTGGACAGCTTCAAAGTTTTTTTGTATGAGGACTCAAACATGCTGATGCATAGTTTAGATGGGGACGGACAATTGCATCGGATGCTGTAACTTTAACACCTGGAGGACACATGTACAAGTTTCGGCGACATAGGTTTAAGATTTTGTGCCTTTGTTTGAGATGTAATTTACGTGCTCATTAAAATTTAGTCTATTATCTATAATCATTCGAAGGTAACTTTCCGACATAGTCTCCTCCAAGCCGTACAAATTTAATTTAGATATATTTCCATCATCAAATGTAGATTTAGCTGACTCAACAACTTTGTCAGAAGAATCGTTTTCCTCTGAGGCTGATGACTGAAACATTTTGTACTCGAAGTTGATCTTTTTAGTTTTTTTGTGGCTTATACGGAGCATTTTGCACTTTTTTACGTTAAAAGCCATCTGCCTGGTGATGGCCCATTGTTGTAATTTGAAAAGGTCTTTTTGTAGGAGGTGCGCATCTTCTTTTGATTTGATTGACTCATATATAGTGCAATCATCAGCAAAAAGACGTATTGTGTTATGGAGGGCTTTCCCAATATCGTTGATATACATCGAGAACAACAGAGGGCCCAGTACAGAACCCTGAGGCACTCCAGAAGATACTTTGCCAAAGTTGTACCTTTTACAAAAACTTCCTGAGTTCGGCTGGTTAGGAATCCGCCTATCAATTTGGAAGTCAAATCTGAGATGCCATACATTTAAATTTGGTATAAAAGGCGGTGATGTGGGACAACATCAAATGCTTTGCTGAAATCAAGCAGGAGAACATCCACTTGGCCACTGCCCTGATATAATGTAGATGTCCAATCATTCATAGCCTCAAGTAGTTGTGTTTCCCATGATATCCCTGACCGATAACCATGCTGTTTATTTGTAATAATGTTATATTTATTAACATGAGACCAGATTTTGGGTACAATGCAGTGTTCGATGAGTTTACAAGGGATGGCTGTTAAGTATATCGGTCTGTAGTTGGCTGGAAGGCATTTTGATGCTTTTTTGTCTGTGTACAAACAACTGCATGCTTCCATGCAGAAGGAAGATTTCTCTTATTGTAGGATTGGGTAAATAGATGGTGATTTAATCTTCTTGTCTCAGTTGCTGTCTCTTTAAAGTATCTAGCAGGAAGTTTGTCTTGATTAAAAGCTTTTTCTGGATTGATGCACGAAAATAATTGTATTACTCCTTCAAGACCAAATATGATGTTTTCCATACTGGGGTATTATGGTGACTGTTGGGGTATATATGTTTTCATTGGTGAAAATAGACATAAACTGCTCGTTCAAGGCGTTTGCTTTTTGGAGATCTGTTGATGCTGGGGTCTTGAAAGTAGTTGATAGCGTTGGAATGCCTCTGTTTTCTTTTCTCAAGCTTTTTATGTATGACCGGAATCTTTTAGGGTTGTCTTTCAGGCTTGCACCAACTACATCTTTGATGTAAACGCTAAAGCAGCTAGCCTGGTTTTCAAATACTCTCAACAAGGAAGTTAGTAGTTTTTCCATTTTCAAATTAACTTTAAAGGCATTGAGTCATGGTAAATAGGAAGTGTATACCCAAATTGCAAAAATTACTGAGTCATTATGATAGCTTCGCTTATCTGATTGGCTGTCAAGCAAACTGCACACGTGATGTTGTAAGTGCTCTTTGTTCCGCCGTTTCTAAAGGTTCTTTCTTTTTCTCTCTTGCTCTCTACAAAAGATTTCGAAACTTCTTCCCCCATTTGTACCTTTCAAATGCCACAAAGGCTTTTCAAATGCCTTTCGCTTTCGACAAAGAATGTCTGATCACATGAAAACAAACTTATTACATGGAAACAGACAAACCCCCCGCGGAGAACCAGTATGCTTCTTTTCCGTTTTCTCGAAATTTGCTCGAGTTGGCCAAGGAAAGCACCTATAAATCAATAAATGATTTGATAGCACAGCAGAGCTTGTTTGGTTCCGCTGGGGTTACTCCCATTATGACCTAAGAGGGGGGTCCAGTCAGGGTCAAGGAGGGCCAAAGCTGAAATGTTAAAAAATTACCCTCAAATGGTAGTGTTTTTTTACAACTGGTACTTCTTTGACAAATTTCTTCGCCATTGATTGTTGTTGATTCGGGAAAAATTAAATATTGTTCTTTGTCTATAATAAATCGCAAGCTAAACTAAGCCGTTATGTTATTGTCGGGACTGGGCCATTTGGTAGCCATTAGGTAAGACATTCAAACTGACTGGACGCTCCTGTCAGGTCTTCATTGGAGTACCCCTCTTTGGGTGTTTAGTTGAGAAACGGACCAAAAAAGGAAAGGAAAGTCAAGGGTTTTCTGTTAGACAATCTTAGACTCCTAAATTAGACCCCTTTTCTATATTCCAGACAACATTGCGCCTTTTTGTGATAGTCTTCGTTGTTCACATAACACACTACAACGGGGAAAAATGTTTTTCGCCAATTGCCAATTTTTTGGGCTGATAGCTCTTTATACTGAAGCAAAAAGAAATGGAACCAAATTTGACCCCGTTTCCACTTAAAGGGCCACTCCGGTCTGACAATTTTTATTTCTGAACACGATGTAAGCAGACCTCCTGAAAAGAATCTGTTATTATTTTCTTATATATCTCTTACCGTCTTGAAGTCTTAAACGTCTATAAATTTTTAATTAAGTTGAATTGTTTTTCAACCGTGTTATTGGTGCGCTTCTGATTAACTTCTCAAACAATGTCGGCCTCGTATTTTTGCTGCAAATATCATCGGCTGTCCACGAAAACCTAGCAAAATGGCAAACAGGGCCTAGAAGCGGCATGCCTGTTAGAAGGCCAGACTTTTGTCTGGAATCGATATAAAGAGAGAAGTATCGCTCATCAGTCTTGATATTCTGATCGAATATGAAGTATCTTATCTCACAAATCTGTCTGACAGATCAGTAAAATTTTCAAAGTAGCATATGTTCCAACCCTCCCGATATGACCGGGAGACTCCCGATTTCAGAGCAGTGGCATAGCGTCCGGGTATTCAAGGTATTCAGTGAATACCCTGAGATTTCTCAGAAAAAATATTGATACGACGTATATTTGTAATAACTAAAAAATGTTTTGGGGCAATTGATTCTGGTTGAATTCATTACCTTCGATATTCTACATTTTGTACAAGTACAAAATATCACGAAATTCATGGAAACAACACTGCGACGCATAGAGAGGCTGGGAGATCTTTGAAGATTGAGCTACTTCATGTTGAATAGAGATCGGTCATGAATACGCAGTGAATACCCTAGACGGTACTTTAACCAATCAAAATGCTCCTTTCCATGAATAATATTTGCCGTTAATCAGCTAAAACAACGGTCCTGTACGCTGAGAAATATGCAGCGTACAGCCTCAAAGTTGGTTCAAAATAGTCTCGTTTTGAGATCGATATAAACAGATAATGGACGTCGGAGCGGTTGGAGTGATGGCGCTGCATCGAAAACAGTAAACATGACTTAATTAAAAAACCATTGCAATGTCCGCATTACTGCTTCATAATCATTCTCTCATTTGACCCCTAATCTTAATCTACCAACAGCAAAGTGGAAAGGTAAGGTAGGCTTCTACATAATACTACACTGACTCAGATCTGTGCCCTCTTGAAATGTCAATTTTGTTATTGCTTGTCAATCAGGGATGCTTCTAATTGTGTTATGAGACGGAATTAAAGTAAATGCAGATAGGCCTGGATAATATCCTTATAGTTGCCTGGTGTATTCAGTTATCTTGTTGGCCTATTTTGTTTGCATTATTCCAGCACATTTATTTGCATTATCGTGCAGTCTCATCTCATTACCTTCGATTCTTTCAAACATTAACTTGTATTGAAAATATCACGATTAGGCCATGAAGAAAAAGTCTAGACTGCATACCACAAGCTATTTATAACTCGTGTAATGCCCTATGTGAATAATTTTGAAACTTTCGAAAGCCCTTTTGTATTAAGGTATCAAGATTAGGTGTTTACAGTTACTTCCTCTTTACATCAGTGCAAATGTTAGAGAATTCAACAACAACTATTGGGATATATTTCGACCAGCAAAATTTTACTGATTTTCAATGATACGTTTTGATTTGAATTACTTTTGATGAAATGGAATTTTGATGCAATGAATGAGTTCGAAGAGTATATTTGCGTTGGGTCCTTTTAGCAAAGTATCGTTTTCATCATAGTAATGCCCTGACAGTGCAGTACTTGCCAACCGAACCAAAAAGAAAAGTGTTAAAGTAATAGATTAAATGTCAAAAGCTAGTCCTTTTAATCGTCCTATTATCCCTCTATTTTCATCAAGCCCCATTGAGCCACACCCTGCCCCACCCTTTTGTTTAATAGAGAATACCCAGTTGAAAAAGTCACGCTACGCCACTGTTTCAGAGGTCATCTCCCGAACTCCCGACAATTAAAAAATCCTCCCGATTTTTGAAAAAAACTTAATAAAAATAAAAAGCTGGTATAAAATAAAGAAGAATCAAGATCACTGTCAACAGTGCAACCTTTTCATAACGGACGAAACGATTCGATGTATTCACAACATTACAATAGTTACGACATCGGATAAAGCCAGACGCCAAACTGTGGAATTGATTGCAAGAAAACATTTCCTATAAAAATATAATTATGATTGTGCACAGTGGCGTTTTTATTCCCAGAACGTTTTCGGCCTCTTCATTTGCCCCCCCCCCCTCTCACTTTCTAAGAAAGTTCTTCGATATTACTGACCTATTGATTACGAAGAACTGTTTTTCTATTAACATATTACAGACAGAGAAATTAAAGAATCCTGAGCCATTTTGAGGCCTCAGAAATGACAAAATGTCAGGAGCTTCCAGGGGCTTCGCCCCCTCAACCCCTACCGTTGTGCTGCCCTGGGCCCGCTGGAGGGCACTCCCCAGACCCCCAGCTCCAATTTTCCGCTCGCGATGTCTCCCGCTTTTCCTTCTCTACAGGTTTGAAGGTATGAGTAGGGCACCGAGAACAGAGACATGATGTTATGTTGACAAACTGCAATGGAACTTTGCTTTTGATG